>NC_068404.1:14059927-14227427 GCF_023724105.1 Carassius gibelio | reverse complement strand
GCATGTCGTGCATCACTGACTAAACTAAATACATCTCCATCAACAAGACTGTTATTTCAGTAACGATCCAGCCGATGGCACAAATTGATTCAAAGCACTATTGTGAAGCCAGCCCCCCTCTCCTTCATTACGTACAAACACACACACACACACACACACACACACACACACACATTTGTGATATGCGTTTATCAGTGTTCGACTGCCTTCATAAAACGTCATGGGGAAATTTTGGTTAGTTGGATCAAACAAATCCCAAATCAAGAGCTAAAGCCATAGGAGGGGTGTGTGTTTGTGTTAAAAAGTGAATTAAATAAACAATTTGGGCTGGTCACTGCTCGGTCAAAGAGTGTGTGTGTCCTCGCTTGCTTTGCTGTTGTGCCGTGAGCGGGTTGTCATTTGTTTTTCTGAGCAGCTAATGTGGAGTGAGTGTGCCGTCTACTGTACACTCTCAGAATTTAGCACACATGTCACACGAAATACATTCACACACATGGAGCAGACAAATGGCTTCAATAACTGTGGCCTTGAGACCTGGCAAATTTGTCTGAATTTGATTTGTGTCTGGCATGAATCTTTTCTATGTTTTCTGAATTTAATACTTACAAATGGTTAACTTTATGTTAGGTCAACAAATAGAACAGTGTTAATTTGCTTTACAATGTAGTCAGTGAATTTGCTTGGCCCCTTTTACATTTTACATTTCTATATTAAATATATATTCAGGTTATTCTTATTCTGCATGCTTTCTTAAAATTGTATGCCCCTCATTAGAACATTTCTGTCAGGATTTTCGAAGAGTAATTATATCTTCTTCTTCTTCTTCTTCTTCTTCTTCTTCTTCTTCTTCTTCTTCTTCTTCTTTTTCTTCTTCTTCTTCTTCTTATTATTATTATTATTATTATTATTACATACAGAAGAAACTAGGCACATTTAATAAAATAACAAAATAGAAAAGAAGAAAACTGCTATCATATTTGTATATATATTTATTTGAATATATTTATATAATAAAATATATCTTATTTTAATTTTTACATTCATATTTTAACATCCATAAAATTAGGGAAAAAAAAAAAAAAACAAGAAAAAAAAAGACGTGTAAGTCGCTTTGGATAAAAGCTCTGCTTAATTAATAGATGTAAATGTAAAATAATTAATTACGCCTGAATGGTTTTTTGCAAAGCTGATTTTTAAAATATTATTATTATTATTATTATTATTATTATTATTATTATTATTATTATTATTATTATTATTATTTTTTTTTATTTTTTTTTGTAAAGTAGAAAAATGTAATTATTTAATTAAATAAAACATAAAATGTATTGATTATGTAAATTTTGGGGACATAGAGTACATAATATGCATTTATGTTCAGGGTGTAGATTAAATGTCAAAGTCTTAAAATATGTACTGCGATAATTTCGTTTTTTTCCAACTAATTCTTCTTCTTCTTCTTCTTCTTCTTCTTCTTCTTCTTCTTCTTCTTCTTCTTCTTCTTCTTCTTCTTCCTGAATAGGTTCCTGGTACAAATGCATGGTACAACTTGTTTATGATCTATTGCCACTAATATTTAGCAATTTTTACATAAACAATGATTCATTATTTGTGCTATTATTTGTAAAAGATAAAAAGCTGCCAGAATTTGGTCTTCAGGTCTTTAAGTTTGATATCTGTTTCTGCTGTTCTCACCCACGCGTGGTTTGAGGGTCATGTGTGACAAACACCTGTTGACCTTTCTGATCAAAGCAAAGGAGATTTCTGACCAGTTCTGTGAGCACCGACCAGCCATCCAAAATTATATGTAAATTATATATAAAAATATATTTGGTTCAAAGTCAAAATCATTTAATTTAAAATATTAAATTAGAATGTAATGTTTTTACTTTCTTTTCTTTTTTTTTCTTCAGTTTTGTTGTTCATAGTTTAGACAACAAAGTCCACTCAGATTCAGTCACCTTAGAATTTTTACACAAAGTTTGAAAACTCAAAGTATGTCCAGAAAGTGTTTAGTGTAATTTTAAACTCAACAAATAGATACTATACTGTACTAAATAGATATGTAACCATGAACCGTGATCTCTCTCTCTCTCACACACACACACACACACACACACCGAGTCTTGCATCTGTCGGTCTCTCCTTACTTTTAGTGCATGATCGAGAGATTTAAAATAAACAATTGAAATGATTCAGCAATCAGCATTTCATTCCATTTCTGAAATCAAGCCAGCATCGAAAGTGCAGCCTCTTGAGTCGCCGAGTGCACACGCTCTTTTACTGTCATCACGGGCAATCATATGAAATCAGAGATGAGGGGAAAATATGTAAAATAGTGAGGAACGCAGCATAATAACAGTTTCATTGTCATTTTACATGTTATCATACTGACCACAAGCAGCTGAGACCCGGGCATGTGTAACTTGATGTTTTTAATTTGATGTTTAGCCTACAACTTGAATTTGAATTCTGTATTTTCATATTTATCAAGTATGCAGAATGTTATGGAAAATATAAAATGGAATATTAACATATTGTAATTTAAATAATGATTTAATATTCTTTTTTTTTCTATTTAATGCAGTAATTATAATTTTATTCTAATCTCCAGCATGTGATACGTATATATATAAATGAAATATCATATATATGTATGTATGTATATAATTATTTACTATTTAATAATTTATAGTTTATTTATTGATAATATTTTTATTTATTTATTATATGTCTTTTAGCTCCCTAAATAAAAAAAGATCAAGCTATCATCATGTTTCTTGTATGTAAGATATATTTTATCAATTTAATAAGTTTTATTGTTGCTATTGTTTTTACACATTTGATTTATGTCATCATTAAAATAATATAATAGAATACCTTTGAAAATTCAATTCAGCAAAATTCGTATATGATTATAAAGCCTGTGTTGTGCTACACAAATGGGTCAGGATAGCATTATGGTGAGGAACAGTCGGTCAGACAGAGTGCGCTGTGATGTGAGCCACTCAACCGAACTGTCCCCACCTGAGGCACACACTTACCCGTCTTTCACCCCGTTACATAAAGAGTGCGGCACCAACGCTCCCCACTCCGGGGTATGGGAGACAGAGAAAGAGAGAGAAATGTTCAGCCCAGCTTTCGGCCTGTAATTACGCTCCTCAGCGGACTCATGCGATGCTGACCCAGATATGGGCTGGGAGAACTTACTGAAAAACTCTCTTAAAGCGTGTGTGCTTGCCATGTCTTTATGCGAGTGTGTATGTGTGTGTGAGCATGAAACCAGAGCTGAACAGTAGTATGGATATGAGGCCGCCTGTGTGTAACCCGCCAGTCTGCAATCATAAAGGTATGGCTGTAATTTCTGCCGTTCCATGATGGTAATTGCAACCTGACTTCTCATGAATGCCCCACTGATTCACCCAGACCACCATCTAATTTAGGTCTCATAATTTTTTTTTTTTTTTTAAACAACCCGCTAACTCATCTGATTGGTCAGTTATTTTAACCTTTGATCCTTGCCTAGATCAGTCTAGACCCATGATATAAATGGTGGATGAGTGCTTTAGATGCTTCTGAACTGATATGGAAATGCATCCCTGATGATACATCATTACTAGACTTCCATCAGGATCAAGGCTGTAATTCATGCCATTGTCATGTTCCTTCTTCTTTTAACCTACATTTTGAGTTTGCTTTTGTTATTATTAGGTCTGACACTTAATTTAAAATTACAAAATAAAACAAATTACATCAACTAAAGATTTCTGATAACTGTCGTGCTAAATAGTAAAGCCATGAAACATTAATAAACAAAATACCTTCTTTTAAAGCCCTTCAAGTGCTGGAATGTAGTCGGTGGTATAGGCGTGGTAACTGATGGCCTAGTTTATTGTGATTAGAGCAGTTGCATTAAATTGAGAGGAGGGTGCACAATGAGGAAGATTGATGCCAAACTTTCAGCATGGAAAATAGGTCATGCGCTTGTAATGCAACTGAACTCTTGAACCAAACAAAAGTGCTTCTATTGTCCTGACACTCCCCCGAAGACCCATAAAAAGACATCATGTTCAACAGGAAGGCTTACTGATTTATCTTTTTGTTTTAGCAGTCAACAAACACACACTTTTCATTTTTGTAATTTTGGTAGACACCAAAACATCTTAAACTTAATTTATGTGTAATAAATGGCTGGCTATGGTTAGTATTATCTTTTTAATAGTTATTTTATTTTGACATATTAAAGTTGTATGTTTAAACCAGCTATATCAAATATGTATTTTGATAGTGGATGTACTTTTTTTATTTTTTATTATACATGCGCAGAATTAAATTAAGATTCCACTTAAAATTAAAATTCACCTAATTTACATCACGTAGAGCACATACAAAAAAAAAAAAAAAATTATATATATATATATATATATATATATATATATATATATATATATATATATATATATATATATATATATATTATAGTTTTGGAATTGTTGTAAACATTGCAAGTTTATTATATTATATTATATTATATTATATTATATTGTATTATATTATATTATATTATATTATAGCAAAAATGTAAGTATTTTATGAAGTATTAAATGTGGCTAAATCACTATTGATATGTTGGCAAAAGCTTGCACATATATTTTATATTTTGAAGATTAATGCGTCATTGTGAAGAAGCCCTATCAAGTGAAGGCAAATTGTGTTGTGATAGTCTTCACCCAATCAGATTTGCTCTGCAGTGCTAAACTGTGATTGGATGCTGCTTCTTCCTGTTTATCATGTCACTTCGTTACCCTCTGAATGACCTCGTGTTTTTTTTCTTTTTTTTTTTTCTTTTTTTTTGTCCTGATGGACCCACATTTTAACCTGAGAAAACAAGTGGCACTAAAATGCGCACACACAGACACAAAAATCTAAATGGCGACACATGATACCTCATTTTTCCTGCTGCAGTTTCTTCCTGAATCCTCACCAGCAGAGACGCTGTCATCCAGCATGGCCACCATCTTGAAATGACCACAGCGCCACTTTGTGATCACAGAATTGTTCTGCGACAGTTAATACCATGTCCTCCGTGTTGAGTTTTTGACGGCAGTTACAACTCCGTAAGTTTGTCGTTTGTACAATATTTTTATTCCAAACACTAGAACATGTGCCGAAATCCAGGGATGCATTCCTTCAAATATAGTTCACCTTTTCTTTTTATCCGTCTCTTTCTCTCTTTTTAGCCTTTTCCCTGCCACTGCATGTGTGTGTATGTGCGTGTGTGTCAGACAGCCTCATAATATCAGATTGCACAGCCTGCACTGGCCAAATGTGAATTTTATACTCTAGTGAACACAGGCTTTTGCTTTCATTAGCTCACATTCTCCTCAGCGGTGCAAATACCCTGTCGCTGCGCACAAGGGGTGGCAGACGGACCGCCGCGGATGGGAGGGGGACTCCTGAGTTCCAGAAAGCCCTGCTCCAGAGCCCCTGCCTGGGGCGGGGGGTTTGCGGTCTAATATGCCCCATATTGCACCACCGTTCAGGCCCGGCTACTGGATTTTCTGTAGGCTTGTGTGTGCATGCCTGGGGTAAATTCGGCCATTTAAAAATTATTTTTGAATCTCGTAATCCCGAATAAATGTGGTAATATGACTTCACCAGCTGTGCAGCATTAAAACTCTCATTTGTTAGCATCACTCCCTTAAACCTCACAGCTCAGGTGGCACGTTTAGTAAGATCTCAGTTTAAGCAAAAATCCACCATTTGCTTCCCAGTGTTCACGTTTACATTACCGTGCCTCGCTCGCACTCAGGAATTTCTTAGGTTACATCAGACGCTTCTAAACCTGATCAGGGAGATTCTCCACCAATCAGCGGCCACGATCAAACGTCTAGCCACATTATGAAAGCCACGTGCATAGACGCTTTAGCTCTGGATTACCGTTCATGAGGAAAACTTCCTCTCTCTCACTTTTATTTCTCAATTCGGCCCGGTTGTTTCTCATCTTCAGTTAATGCTGCATGAGAGGAGATACAGAGAACAAATTGAGAGGAGAAATGTACTTGTACGTAAACATTGTGCCTGTTGGAAAACAGGGCCAGGAGATACGAGAATTGTTTCTGTCAGAGTCCCCCTCGAGAGATGAAAGGAAATGCTGGCTCTGTCTCATACTATTACAGACTCTCGCTCCTCGCTTACTCTCTCCCGGAGAACCTGCAAAGAAAGTTCAGTTCCCTCTCTCACTCCTTCCTTTCACTGATTACCTTCATTTGTTTTCCTCTGTTTTTATTTGATGACTCTTTAGGGCAATTGCCCGGCCCACGTCTCAATAGATGTCCTCATTAAAACAGATTACCTCAGATCCACGGCGGACAGAACGAGGGATGGCCAAATAAAAAGGATGTTTGTCTTTCCTTGTTTCCTTGTTCTACTTTTTTTCATTTTGTCTAAGTGCACATGCAACAGTGACTTGTTTATTGACGCATTTTAAAGGTTGGATTTCTTTTAACTTCAGTAACACCAGAAGACCCAATATAATAAATTAATAAATGGTTGAATCAGAACATGGCAGATAATACTACTACTAATACTAGTAATAATAATAATAGTAATAATACTAATAATAATGAAAGTATTTAAAGCTATTTAAAGTCATGATAATTTAATTAAATAAAAAAAAATACTAAATCTTAATCATCTGCCTTAAAATGCTGTGTAAAATATGTATTATTAATAATAATAATAATAATAATTATTATATATATATATATATATATATATATATATATATATATATATATATATATATATATATATATATATATATATATATATATATATATATATATTTTTTTTTTTTTTTTTTTTTGTATATGCTCTTAATATTTCCAGCAGGGTTGTTGTCTAAAACCTTCAGATGACTCAGCGCTCACATCTTTCTCTTTGTAAATTAGTGGAACTCGATGTGAAAACAGAGATGAGTGTGTGTGATGCATCGCTCTGCATGATGTGACAGACAGCTGCCCTGTGCGTCTCATTTCACACAACACACATTACCTAACTAACTCTCACCTGTAGATTACACTGTTTGTAAGCAATCTATGTGTGAACATGGCCGTGTTTAGCACTTTAAAACAGGTCTGACAACAGTATTCTGTCGCCTCTGTCTCTTTCCTTCTCTCTCGGGTTCAAACAAAGTGCAGCGGTCGGAGTGAGTGAATAGTAGCTAAAATGGAAGTGTCTTCGGGCGACCTGTCATCTCTGTGTCGCTGCTGAAGCCAAGATGTGCGCAGCGCCTCCCCCTACACCACCCGACCCTGTTCATCTCTTCCTCTATCACTCCATCTCTCTCAGCCCATCTGTGCCCCCCTCTTGCTCCTCAGCGCTGAAACCGGATCTGAGCTTTACCGTAATCGGCAGTTATGTGAAACAGACCTGATTATGGCCACGTAGCCGAGATCAAGGCAGAGAAACAGAGCGCAGTAGAAATGCAGGGAGATTTCAACCATTTTTGTACAAAAACAACACATTTCTGCTGTTATGACTCATCTTTTAGATGGCTAACATCGATAACATTTTTTGTTTACCGCATGAATTATATGGATGATGTCTTTTTTGGTTTCCGTGGGGCCAACTTGATTGACCCTTCATGATTTATTAAATTTGATTAAAGGACTTGTTCATTAGCTTTTGACCGTCGGCAGATGAAGGGATGGTGGATGTGAGTGATAAAGTTTGGCAGATGACAGGAAGTGGTTTTGTAAAGTCTCGGATGACACAACGTCTGCACCCACAACACATGTGGTCGGAAACCCTAAAATGTGTTTTGCATATGAATAAATGTGTAAAGCTGCTGTATTGTCGTCAGTGAGGAGTTGATTTTATCAGTGGCATTAGGTTTTTATAATTATTATTATTATTTTGCCGTTATTATTATTATTATTATTATTATTATTATTCACCTGCAATACCTGTTTTGGCACATTTATGACATGCAAAGGATATTAAAAATTATAAAATAGAAAAACAACAAATGATTTCAGATCCTGCAAGTCATCCTGTCCTTGAATAGTTTACAAGAGCAGATTCTCTTGTGAACAGTTAGCACTGCCTCATAAAGTATTTTCACACTACAATATTTATCATACATTGCACAACATAATTTTCATGTGCAATATTTCTATATAAATCTGTGTACTCTCTTCTGTATTTGTTGTATTTTTTTACATATAATTTCCATTTTAATATTTTTTTGTGCATGTATGATTTTTAATATTGTTTTATATTTTTTAAATAAAGATTTTAAATTATATTTAATAATATGTTAATTTAACGATAATGGAAGAACCTCCTTTGCTTCTTCAAATTAATTTTCATCCCAGATTTCTTTTAGATATTATTTGAAAACCACCCATTCCAAACTAGTACCCCTACAAAGCCCCCCTGCCTCTTTTCCACACATCAGATGTCTTTGCATTTCTTGTTGTAGACACTTGGTCTTTCATGAATTTCTTTAAAAGGATATTCATCATCGGCACTTCGTGTTGGGTAGAGTGAATCCAATTAAAATGATTTTGCTGCAATTTTTTGTCATGTTATTGCAGGACTGGCTGAGAGGAAAAGTTATGGGTGTCCTGCTGCTTGACATTTCACTTGGAATAATTCATACGCACTTTGTAAATAATTAAGCCCGTCCGTCCATTTTAAAAGCTGCCGCTGCTTTCTGTCATTTGGATGTCACTGTAGGTTTTGCCTCTTTCCTCACTGAAAAACCACTTTAGTTTAAGTGTATGTGTGTATGTTTAGGAAATACATTCAGTTTCAGTAAATATAAAATGCACATAATAATATGTACATAAACATGAAAGTAATATATAAACCACACAGTTTTCTTCATGTGTTTGCTTGTCACTCAGGATCCCTAGGGCTTGTGTCTGACTGACTGAGTCGCCATTGACATGATATGTTTTTGTTGGTCATTAGGAAACTTTATAAGTTTGTCTAATTACTGCTGACACAGAGCAATGAGCAGACCCTCACACGCAAATCTGCTGTGCCACTGATTACAGACACACTAAAGCAATGAAACATTTTTAATTGAGTTTTATTTTAGCCATTTTACATATAAAATGCTATATATATATATATATATATATATATATATATATATATATATATATATATATATATATATATATATATATATATATATATATATATATATATATATGCACAAAATTAATAACAGATTTATAACAGTTCCAGAAATATTTTCACTTCAAATCCAATATGTTTTTAAACAGAAAGGAATTATTTTATTGAAGTTAAGTTTTTTTTTTTTTTTTTTTTTTTACTAAAAGCCTTTATTATGTATAATGTATTATTAAGGGTTACAAATTGATATTTAAAGGTTAAAATGTGGTATAATTATTTATAATGTGTAATACATTGTATCTTAATAACAATTATAACATTATTTAATATACATAGTGTAACAATAAATTGATAGGTGTTATAATGTATTAACTGTGGTTGCAATTATTCATTAGATTGTACAATGGATTATAAGGTGCATTACAAGGCATAATTAATGCATTAAAACTACATTTATAATGAATTATACCTAAAGGCTTTAAGAAAGTACTGCATGCATAATATATTATTAACATAACAACAACAGCAATAATAATAATAATACATTTGCAAGAGCGAGTAAAGATACATATGATTATATTTATTATTATATGTAATATTATCTGTTGTTACAAAATTTGTAACAACAACTAATTCTAATATTACCATGTTAAATTTTATTTTAAGCTTTTTACAGATCGGTCACCTAGCAAAGTGTTTACATTTACAGTAAATGTTGCATTTAACATACGGTTTAAAATGTCTTTGTGTTTGTATTATTTATTTATGTTTATTTATGTTTTCATGTGATGTATTGTTATATCTTGCAGTGTTTGTATAGCAGTACTTAAGAGCTGAAGCCGGTCTGCTGTGCTGGAATAAGAAAGCTCTTGTCTCTGTTTCATTGTGGTGACTGTGATTCAGCAGTGACCCTAGTATGTTTCTCCTCCACGATTTTGACCTTTGTGTCCTTTGCTCATCACCCATAAAGTGGCTCCCCTCTGGGCTCTGTGCTTCACCTGCCAGAGCCAATAGTGCTCACACAACCCACAAGCAATCTGTCTCTAACCTTGAAAAAAAAAAAAAAACATATTCAAATTAATTACAAATGAATGCAATCCCAAAAACAATACAAGACCTTAAAGCTCAGGAAATGTAAATTGCCCCCAAAATAAATAAATAAAATAAAAATAACATTAGAGTATATGAAATGCTGCACAAATAAATATCTGATTTTATCATAGGTAAAGGCGTAGACTGTCAGCAAGTAGCCAGTCAAGGCTAGTTTGGGTAGTTCTCATGAGTAAAACAGCAGCACATGAGAGGGGTGAGCTGTGGGTCACCATGATGTCGTAGCGCATCCATCAGCTGTGTTTCTGCCTGAGCAGAGCGGGAACAAGGGTTGCTTCAGAACAGCGGCAGAGCCGTGAGACGCTGGATCAGGTGACGAAGCGCTGCAGCCCTCCGGAAGCTGACCCTGCAGAACTTTAGGTGTTGAGGTGGAAGAGATGCCAGCGTATTGTGGCTCCAGACAGCTAACATGATGAGTGTGTGTGGTGGAAAGTGTTCAATGACAAGGCAGCCATCAAATACACGCTCGGATGTGAAGTCGAGCGCTGGAAAAAGTGACAGTCAGATTTGTTGACAAGCAAGCATTACATTTCCCTATGATTGTGAGGGTCAGTTATTTCTGCAGGGTGCAGGCAGAGAGGACAATTCAGTGGGGGAAAAAAAAAATGGAGGTTACCTCAGATGGGACACACAATGTGACGTTTTCAGTGTGTGTGTTTTCTGTTATAGCGTTTGGTTTCACCAGACAGAAAATGAGATGTGATTTCGTAGATTGTTTGTTTGGATCTTATACGTTTTGTTAGCACAGGTCAAAGGTTATGAAGAGGCCAAATCATACGCTTGGGCTGGAGTTATACACGAGTCATTGTTTGTAAGGTATGGCAAGTGGTTTGAAGGGAACTAGAGTTTGGAAACTGTTGTCTTTTACATGTGCTAAGAATTAGTTTTTCTAGACGGGGAAATACAAAATAACATATTATTCCATGTAGCAGATGCTCTGTATTAGCTTTAGCTATAGCAAATAAAGTCTGGAATTTAAACAAAACTGGGAGAAACTGAAAAGGAAAAATATTGTATGACAATCAGTTTTTGTATATATCAATTCTGATTACTCTATTAATGTGTACCTTTAATTGAAATGTGTTCCTGTAGCTTTAAATAATGTTTTTTGCTTTCATAGAGTATGTTTGATGAAATGTCTTATTATAGCCAGTTTCATTTTAGTATTTAGTATGTGCTATAAAACATAATGTTTTGACATTCGCATATTTACAGATTTCGGTTTAATTTGGTTTAGTAATTAGATTTGTTTTTGTAATTTGTATTAGTCTCAGTTTTGTTTTATTTCATTTTTATTTCAATTTCTGCAATTTATTACAATTTTTTTTAGTAATTACTACTTCAGCTTATCTTCATTTATCAGACACTGCACAATGTAATTTTCATGTGCAATATTTCTATATACATCTGCGTTCTTACAGTATACCTCTTTGGTATGTTGTCTTGCATCTGTTTTTCTTTGCACATATTTTTATTTTATGTTTTTATTTTATGTATATATTTTTAATTAGTTTGTGTATATGAATTTGTATTATTTTGTAATTTTTAAATAAGTTTTTACATTTTATTTAATAATATATGTTAATGTAATGATAATGGATTGTGGAAAATGTTTCTTTAACATCCTCCTTCAGTTCTTTTTTGAATGAATTATCAACTCAAAATCAAAAATCATATACACAAAATAATGAACATTATATGCACAAACAAAAAACACAAAATATTTACAAAGAAAACAGCTTAACTTAAACATTTCATTTTTCATATTATTATATTTTATTTAATCTTGATTTAAATTATTGTATTGTTTTATTTGAATGCAGCTTAATTTCAAATATTTTTTTTTTCAATAACAACACTAAATTGAAAACAGTTCCGTTATCATCACTTTCAAATTTTTTTTTTTTTAATGTTTTTTTTTACTCTTATTCCAAACCCATCAACATCCTCTATTCCATGCATTCTGTGTGTATGTGCACAAGCAAGAGTCAACTGAAAAGTGAAAGCTTAATTGGGACACTAAAGTTTATTCAGAGATCATTTAAGTTATTAATCTTTAAGTATAGTGACTGGACAAACAAAATTGTTTTTCACAAAACAAATGAATAGATACTTCTATGATAGATGTGAAGTGAAGTGAATAGAAGTGAAGCAGATATATAAATATAAAACAGGCCTTTGTGAATGACATTGAATATAATTGTGTAAAGTAAAGATTTGAATACCTCATTCATCCTACAATAGTCACAGTGTAATCATGGCTATATTCGGTGTTCGCTGTCTGCTGTGAGGATTTGAGGTGAAGCTGGGGTTTCAACAGTAAACTAATGACATTTACGTTGCTTATTTTAGAAGAATATTTTGGTTGCTGGCGTTGCATGATGCAAGCAGACTTCGACTGTGGTGTTATGTGTTTGTTTCCATCATCATTTTAGCTCTGGAGTACAAGGCACCCCTCTGTGTATGCGGGGGAAA
The DNA here is from genome assembly GCF_023724105.1 of Carassius gibelio. Lineage (NCBI taxonomy): Eukaryota > Metazoa > Chordata > Actinopteri > Cypriniformes > Cyprinidae > Carassius > Carassius gibelio. The sequence continues at coordinate 14,214,689 of NC_068404.1, read as the reverse complement.
TTAGTCAGTGTATACACTTCGGTAGACAGCATTTTATTGAATATAAGTTAAACAAGCAAGATTAGACCTCCAGGAAGGTTAAGGAACAAGGCATGACAATCATCAAAAATAAATGCTGTCATTCCAGCTCAAGTCATGAACTAAGAAACTTGTTCATGTTGTTTCTGTTAAATTTAATCCAAAATGGAATGATTATATGACTATAACTGGAGCTGGTTTACACATTTTAACATTGTCTGGTTGTAAAGTAATTGCATTGGAGTAGACCAAAAAAATACAATTTAAATGTTCGCTATGGATCAAAGTGTTGCAATTTGAGTAGTGCAGTCATAAGAAACTCTTTAATTGTTTACTCACTTGTACCTGTATTGGTTCAAAATGCTAAATTTAAAATGGCAGTATTATCATCATGTTTTAATTCATGATTGTGAGTTAAATCAAATTTTAAATTAATTATTAGTAGAAATCATTTATTGAATTGTGAATCAAAGAATTTGAATTCTGGACATTTACTAAATTGTATTGATAAATATTGCCTAATATATATATATATATATATATATATATATATATATATATATATATATATATATATATATATATATATATATATATATATATATATATATATATATATATATATGTTTTTTTTTTTTTTTTTTTTTTTTTTACATTGTATTTTAATTTAATTAAAAAAATAATAATAATTCATTTTTCACACTTGATTAAATACATGAAATAAACTAAGAACAAGACTTTGTCAATTCAGCAATTCATTTTTTTTATGAATAATACATTCATTGTTAACGTCTTATTTCTTTCTTACATAAATTTAAAATTTAAATTGCAGTTATGTGTCCTCTTCGCTTCGATTTAAAATCAATTTCTATTTAAAAAAAAAAGAAAAAAAATGTGTGTGTGTGTGTGTGTAAGAATAAATAAAATAATTAAAATCAATTGAATAATTAGAATGTTAAGAGATGGGCACTTCTGTCTCAGGATTGTTCTTTATGTTTTGTAAAACTGTATTTTGGTCTAGTTATTTGGCCCTCAGTTTATGCCACAATGTTCCAGGCATGTCAATCACAGTTTCCAGAACTGGCTTCCAGGAAAGAGCCTGATGTTTAGAGTGGTTTATTTTATAGTCCACTGTCATTTATTGAGGACTCTCATATGGGCCATTGGTGCTTCAAGCATACAAGTGACTTGTCCTAAATGTTTTAGTTCCCCTGACAAAAATGACCTTTGTCAGTTTTACAAAGTGCAATATAGACCAATCCGTCCTCTCCATGTTGTGATTTCTTGTAAGTCAAAAAACATAATTATAATAAACAGTATCCCTATGTATATGGTTTGGACAGAAACTAACTTTTTCTTTATTTTATTTTATTTCTTTTTTTTTTTTTTTTTTGCTTTTCATCATAGTGGAACTTTACGCTAGTGCGTTGAGTCAAATTTTGACATTATAATCACAGGACATAATGTAGCCTACAGTATGTGTCACACAAAAATACATAGCAAATGTACACTGTAGATTTTCAATTAGATTATGGCTATATGGCTCAGCTTTACCTAAACCTACAAAATGCCTTTCATTGCTACAATCACGGTACCAAGTTTTCCAGAGGTCTTTTAGTCAATCAAATTGAATAAATCTGAACATTCAACAGACTTTAGCCATATCCCTGCTCACATAATGGGTGGCCTTCATATAATACCATGCTTTACTAAATAGAAATATGTTAAGCAGTAACTGAGCTGTTGTTTGTGACTGATAAATAGAAAGCTCATTTTACTCTAGTGAACCAGTCCATTCCTTCACCAACTGTGACTGACAGGCTACCAAAGAAATTTCATCCACTTTTCAAGAAATCCCATTGAATAAAGCATAGGTTCTTTAGTGAAATACAGTCCAGTACTGTATGTCCTGTCCTGAGATTGAAGCTCATCCATTTCCCTGCGTATCAGATCCTGCACAATAGAAAGGCAGTCAGCCATTCTTCTCATCATGATGGGCGGATGGCCGTTAGATCCGTACAGATAGAGCTTTAGCCGGTTAAAAGCTTTTAGGATTGATTGGAAGTGTTGTACGAGATTGAGGATGAAGAGATCAGATTGAGATAAGAGGGAAAGGTCATTAAAACCAGACACGAGGAAGAGCAAAAAAGAGGGATTGATTTATGAGACGCTGGCCTCTTGAGAACTGCACGACTGAATGTAATGTTGATCTTTCATTACCATCTCTTTATTCGTTTGTTTATCCGTAGAGTGCTGCAGGCAAGTTTGCCATTATAAATGCCAATGGAATTTTGCACAAAAGCATGTTTGGATGTTCAAATGATTCTGGTCAGACAGAGTATGAGTCTAATACAGGCCCATAAACTTGTTAGCCAAAAAGACAAACAAACAAACAAACAAACAAACAAAAAAAAAAACTCCTCTCCTCGAGAAATGCAATATTAACTAAAACACCATTAGTGGCAATGAAAGAAATAGCAAGTATTATGACTGTTATTATGATTGTTTTGAGTCATCCAGATCAATCAGCTATAAACTCATGCCACCGCATGAGCCAAATGTAACTTTTGTTGCTTTTGAGGTGGGATACAGGTAAGGTTAGAGACAGGTTTGGTGGTATGGGTAGATTTAAGTATAAAATGATTAAATTATTAACTTAAATGTAATTATATAGTAGTTAAGGTTACTTAATATAAAATGGGACTTAATCAGTCAAAACGTTATAAAAATAAATAAAAAAATATATAAATAACAAAAATAAATAAAATAACTGAACTGATAATTCACTTTTGTTTTACTCAATATGTATTACTCTGTATTATCCTCTAAATTTTTAGCAGATGCAAATATGCGTAATTTATTATTATTCTTTTTTTTTTTTTTTGTGGGGGGGGGGGTTTACAAATGGAAATAGGTTTTAAGTTATCTAGTACAATATTTTATTTTGTATCATATTTTATTTAGCTACATAAATAACACTTTATTTTGATGGTCCACTTTGTACTTATAGAACTAAATCTGTAAGTAACTCTGCAAATGTTTTCTACTAAATTATTCTACTAACCCTAACCCTAGTCTAACACTGGCCTTCTAATATTCTAATGAGAGTTAGTTGACATGTTGATGCAAAGTTTTTATAGTAAGTAGAATGTCTGAAGTGGACTATCACAATAAAGTGTATTTTATTATAAAATGTGTGTGTGTTTTTTTTTTTTTTTTTAAGCCAACAGTTCAATACAGCCATATGACTTTATTTGGTTTGGTTAATTACAGCATTCTAATATAAAGCCAACTGATTTCTTGCATAGCTGTGTTAGTCTTTATAATATGTAATATTTCATGTCTTATTGACTTACTTGATAAGTAGCCTTGTAAGAATTGGCATAGTGTTCAGTCAATCTTTGTTTCACATTACTAATTGTTAAGGTGTTGTCATAGCTAAACTGCTTTCAGGAGATGCTGGCAGGTTCAAACAGAATTCAGAGAGGCCTTACTGCCTGTTAATTTTTAGTCAGGCTGTTTTTTTTTATTATAGTTAGAAGTTGCTGACTATCAGTAGGTGGTGCAGTGGTCTGTCAAGTGGTCAACTTAAATGTTACAGCTTGCATATCATCACATGGTCAAGAGAAACTATAAGACAACTGAAACATCTGCTAAATGTCTCTGGTGAAGCTGTTTGTCTATTTGTTGCTATTCCCATTAATTCCTGGCCTCTCTCTTGTCCGGCTTTCCAATAATTATGAGCCATTTAAAGCCACACTTCACGTTTATATTTAAGGCATTTAGCAGATAGATGGTAAAAAGAAATAGAAACAGTGATGCTTGCCTTAGCGAGCAACACTAATAAAAAGAGACGGGCCTGAGCCGGAAGGGAAGAATTGGGCATCCAGAGGAAGATTTGATCACATTAGGATGCTGCTCCATATAATCTGCTGAATACAGCTCCAGTCGGCCTGCAGAATGAGCCCTGTCCAGCACATCACTCAACACAATGCATGATGGACACAAATTAGGGCCTTCTGGTTAAGGTAAGAAGCTGCATGGAATGGAAAGGCAAGTGGAAACCGAATTAAGTGTGATACAGGACAGAAATGGTCAGCAGATACACCAGTATACCAAAGTAAACTGCTAATAATGTGCTTAACAATGCAGCTATGCTGACTGAGCAGTTCCCACTGAACATTTACATAAGTGTACACTTATGTTTCAGTTTTGTGGCTGTGATCCTGTTCCTCAAGGTCAAGGACACCATGTTGTTCCAAACCTGTGTAACTTCCTTTTTTTTTTTTTTTTTGGTATGGGACACAATTTTTTTTTTTTTTAAATGACTTACGATCTTCATGTATTAGACTCAGTGCCTCTAGACAAACTCTTTCCTTTTTTATTTTCTTTTTTTTTTATGGACAACTTTATTTTTCAGCCTTTCCTTTCTTCTGTTTTGACCTTGCACTTCATTAGCTTGATGGAGGAAGCAAACACAGGCCTGCTGAGGGCCTCGTTATTAGCGGCTGCTCATATGAGTAAACAACGCCTCTGATGAATGTGTTCAACATCAAAATCAACAGAAAAGATCAATGCACGCCTCAGCTTCCAAAAACTACTGTTGTTAAATCGTCAAAAAAAGAAAAGAAAAAGAAAAAGCTACTGAAAGCAAAACGATGTCTGAGAATCGACTGAGCAATTGATGTCCTTTGAGAGACAAAGCTTTTTTGAGCATTTTGTTTGTGAAAGAACAGAAACAGGGTATTTTGAAAGTAAGGAGATTATTGTTTCAGAGAATGTCTTAATTTTTATACTGTTTCTTTTTTTAATACTGTTTGGTGTTTCATGAAAGCTGAGCATTTAATATTCTTTATTATTATTATTAAAAAGTAAAATGTAAATGTCAAGTCAAGTCAAGTCACCTTTATTTATATAGCGCTTTAAACAAAATGGATTGTGTCAAAGCAACTGAACAACATTAATTAAGAAAACAGTGTGTCAATAATGCAAAATGACATTTAAAGGCAGTTCACCATTGAATTCAGTGATGTCATCATCTCAGTTCAGAGATGTTATTGAAATGTGATGATATGTTCAATGTCATGAAATAATGGTGCTTCTGAATTGCTGTTGATTTCATGAGAATATGTAGTGTATAGTGCTTAGGCCTGGTTGGCCTGTTGTGAAAGAAGGGTGATAAACAAGCAAATTTAATTTTATTTAATTTTATTTTATTTTTTACTCCTATTGCATTCATTAAAATCATTTTTGTCTCAGACAAATCCCAAACATGGTTGACTCATGCAAATAATAATAATAATAATAATAATAATAATAATAATAATAATAATAATAATAATAATAATAATGTATGATTCTTTATTTATAACTCTTAAACTAAATACTACTACTTAAACTACTCTTAAAATAACTTCCTAAAACTGATGGAAAATATGCACAGAAATGTATTCTGTTTTGAGTGTTTAAATGTCAAGGCAAATGACCTCTTCTGAGTCCATCAGATTTCACTGAAAGTCCATCAGGTTTTCCATAAATTATTAAATGTTTGGACACATAAACCAACCACTTCAGCCTGTTCATGTGGAATGTGGCAGACATACTACGCTTTAAAGGAGGAAACATAAAATAATTTCTATAAACATAACACATTCGTAAGCTTGACATTAACTATATATATATATATATATATATATATATATATATATATATATATATAGTGTTCCTGTAGCTCAATTGGTAGAGCATTGTGTTATCAAGGTTGGTGGTTTGATTCCCAGGGAACACATGATAGGTAAAAATTGATAGCCTGAATGCACTGTAAATCCTTTTAGATAAAAGTGTCTGCTAAATGCATGAATTTAATTTAATTTTAAATTTGAAATGCAAAATTGTGTATAAATATATATATATATATATATATATATATATATATATATATATATATATATATATATATATATATATATATATATATATATGTATGTATGTATATATATATATATATATATATATATATATATATATATATATATATATATATATATATATATATATCAAATTTTGCAGAATAATGCACAGATGCTAAAACTTAAGTCACAAAAAATAAATAATAATAATAAATAAGTAAAGCTTTATATTTCACTTTTCAAATAGAGTCTAATTTTTATTATTTTTTTTTGTGTGGATTAACTCAATTATAATAATAATAAACATAAATAATTACTATTTTATTTTATTTTCAAATTATTTTCCTTTGTTGACGTATTATATCACACATGGATTTTGGATATGGATAACCGTGTGACACATTTGCTTTGGAAGGATGGACTGGTCTTTGTATTGATTCCAGTGGGTTCTCAAGGAAGTCTAATCCTTTCTCTCTCTCTTTGGTCACATCAGAGTAATCCTGCTTAATGGAAACCTTTGATTAACGATTAAACAAAAAAAAAGAAAAAAAAAGAAAAAGAAGAATAAAGCCAGGCCTGGTAAAGTGTGATACTTTCACAGTCTGTCACAGTAACTTTGTGTACTCTAGCAGTGAGACAACAGCAGTGAAAGAAAGTGGGAAAAAAGTGAAATATCTAGTGCAACTATGGAGACGTCTGAAGAAATTAATGAGGTCACGTCGTTTCAAGGTTTGGCAATATTTCTCGCAGCAGGTAGACAGGAGCTGTTGTCTGCCGCATCTCTGAGTGTGTGACATTTACCTAATTAACTCGTGGCCATTTTGATGCGTCGCCCGCAGGAACTGCAGAGCTAAACTGACCACTCCCACTCAGCAATGTCGACTTCATTAGGGAAAATGTCATCTGCTATTTTAACTTGATTTCTCCTTCATAGAAGATACTCTACCTGTTTGTCTGAAGGTTGAGGAGAGGGCAGCGGCTGATCAGTGGTATTGTGGCATATTTAACACCAGCGTTGTTTTTCTCTTGTAAACACAGACTGTCAAGGACATAATGATAAAATACATAGGAATTCCTCCATTTTTCATGAGTTGAAGTCAAAGATATAAGACTTTTTCTATGTACACAAATGGCCTATTTCTCTCAAATATTGTTCACAAATCTGTCTAAATCTGTGTTAGTGAGCACTTCTCCTTTGTCGAGATAATCCACCCACCTCACAGGTGTGGCATATAAAGATGCTGATTAGACTGCATGATTATTGCAGGTGTGCCTTAGACTGGCCACAATAAAAGGACACTCTTAAATTTGCAGTTTTATTACACAGCACAATGCCACAGATGTTGCAAGTTTTGAGGCAGTATGGAATTGGCATGTTGACTGCAGGAATGTCCACCAGAGCTGTTGCCCATGAATTGAATGTTCATTTCTCTAACATAAGGTATCTCCAAAGGCGTTTCAGAGAATTTGCTACCATTTCCCAGGCTTCCCTTACTCTAAGGCTAACACACCTATTTCATGATCTGGGTCATTATTTAATACAAAACCACACATAATGTTCCTACTGTATCTCTGTCAATCACTATGATATTTAGTTAAAATGAGTCCTCTCTGTCACTGTCTTTAATCAGTTATGTGAATGACTGTAGGGTCATTCTTTATAAAGTAGCAACAATGTCATTTATATACATATGTATATATATTCACCAACAAATAATGAATTTAAGTCAGTTATTTCTAAATTTTGCTGTAGTGTGTCAGTACTAAATATCAGTTTACATTTCCAAACATAATTTTTGCAATTGATTGTTATGATCTAGTGAGATTTTTGAATGCATAAGCAGTCTGACAACAACTGGTGCTCAACATGGAGATCTGATCTCACCATCATTGAATCTGTCTGTTATTACATGAAGAAACAAATGAACCTGAGACTAATGTAAACTGATATTTTCTACTGACAAACTACAGCAAAAGATATAAATAACTAGAGATGTTCCGATACCCTTTTTCTCTTCCCGATACCGATTCCGATACCTGGGCTCAGGGTATCGGCCGATACCGAGTACTGATCCGATACCTGGGTGTATATCTGTATATACAGCTGTATATACTACTAGCCCTGTGTAAATTGCTAGAATTTTTTTATGGTGTGCTTCAGACAGATCCCTCAATAAAACATGAACAAATACATGGTGAACTACTGTATTTATTACAGTATTTTTATTATCTAACATGAATTTGACAGTATTATTTATTTTCTTATGCAAAAAAGAACTTCAAATGCAGCCAAAAATCTAACACCGCAAACTAAAAAAGGTATTTAAGTTTTACAATATAACTGTATAAAAAAACTGCAACAAATAAGTCTAGGAATATAAAAAAAGATCTATTAATCAGATAATCTCTAACAAGTAAAAAACAAGTAAAAAACAAGCAACCATCTAGGCATAATTATTATTATTATAGAGATGTATTATTATTACTGTAGGCTACAACAGTAGCTTTATATATTGTCAATTTACTCATGTAAACCAAACATTTATTTTAATGGGCTGCCATGAAGATCTTTGAGTGTCTGTGTTTATGATATGACAGTATTCTCAAATGAAACGGTAAATTCTCATGAAGTGACGGTTTATGCGTTCGTGTCCTCATGACACACAGCAGAGACTACAAAACAGCGAGCTCTCGCGCATCTGTGCCAGTCACCCACAGAGATGTAGATTTTGCGGGAGTAATATTTAAATAGTATTTTGCAGTTTAATATTCACAGACACTAGTATATATTCGGCTACTGTCTGGAGCCCTGCGTTTAGACTTACACGGAAGCGACTGAACGCAGTTGCCGGTACTGAATATACTCGAGAGTCTGTAACTACCGGTACTACAGAGACATACTGCTAACCACTGATCTATAATATAGTAGCGGCTTCACTGTCTTTTGGCAGTTTAGAATGTGATGAGTGATCCAGTCATATATAGATAAGGGCTGCTAACGCGTTTTCATTTCTTCTTCGCTGCTCTAAACAGGGGTTGCTTGTGGCAACACAGCACAACTTCCTGTGTTTTCAATGCATTTTGAGCAGCGAAGAAGAACCGTGCAGCGGTTAGGCAAAGCTTGCGGTCATACCTACGTCTTTTTTAAGAAAATGGTATCGGATCGGTATATGGGTTCATGTACTCGCCGATGCCGATGCCAGAATTTGTTGTGGTATCGGAGATATTTCCGATACTAGTATCGGAATCGGAACAACTCTATAAATAACTGGCCGAACACCATTCTTTTGGGTGAAAATACTGATGTGCCTAAGACGTTTGCACAGTACTGTATGTATAAAGTAAGTATAATTAAATTAAGTATATTTAAATAAGTATAATTAAAGTATGCATTCATACAGTATGTGTTAAGGGCTAGATTGTCACTGGAGGAAACAGCTGTGGTGTGATGAGCGGTGAACGGAGCGAAAACTTTACAGTAGATAGGAAACCGATTGAAAACATCCCAGTTTTTGCATGGCCAGCATACTCGCTGGACATGTCACCCACTAAGCATGTTTGGGATGCTCTGGATCAGCGTGTATGACAACGTGTTCCAGTACTTGCCAATATGCAGCAACTTTGGACAGCTATCAAAAAGGAGTGGAACAAAATCCCGATCAAACAACCCGATCAACTCTATGCAAAGGAGACGTGTTGTACTGATTGAGACAAATGGTGATCATACTAGATACTGACTGGTTTTCGGACCCCCAGACCCCCTAATTTTAGAGTGGCCTTTTATCGTGGCCAGATTAAGGCTCTGAGCAATAATCATGCTGTCATGCAGCATCTTGATATGCCACACCTGTGAGGTTGATGGATTATCTCGGCAAAGGAGAAGTGCTCACTAACACAGATTTAGACAGATTTGTGAACATTATTTGAGAGAAATAGGCATTTTGTGTACAAAGAAAAAATCTTAGCTCTTTGAGTTCAACTCATGAAAAATGGGGGCAACAATATATATATATATATATATATTAGGGGTGTAACGGTTCACAAAATTAACGGTTCGGTTCGATACGATACACTGATGTCAGTGTTCGGTTCGGTACGGTACGGTTCGGTACGTTTTAGATACAGCAAAATGTAAAAACATCTCATCTTTTCAGAATGCCGCAAGCGCACCGCGAGTCATGTGACAAGAACTAACCAATCAGCTTCATCCTTTCCCGTAACAACGTTGAAAACTCTGTCAAGATGAAGGAACAGCTGATCATAGTTGTATATGGATTGCAATTTTGAAATAAATTTAGTAGCAGAGCTACTGCAAACGATTTTTAGAGCTGCAAATCCATTTATCCTTTGCTGAAATTTCCGCGTCTCATGGAGAGAGCACGTCATTGTTGCTTAGCAAAGACAGACGCCTCATGAGCGCTTCTGCCCGAGCGCTTTGGAAAGGAGGAGAAAGACGCACGACTAGCGTTTTCCACGCATTTTTAGGCACGATATGTGAACGGCTCCTAAGGCGCTCGCTCACTCAGCACGCGCTGAAGGCTCGTTGCAAAATGTCTAATGCATTTAACAGACCAGAAATAGTAGATCCTCCAATAACCAACAGGTGTGGTGTTTGGGTGCACTTTGGATTCCCTGTAAGCTATAATGGTGTACCGGTGTCTAAATGCTGCGGGGGAAAGTTTGTAGCGTGTATGTTTCTCCTTTTTTTCGTCTTTTCCCAGATACTGACACAATAAGGTGATGTCGGCATAAATGAGTTGACATGTTTCAAGTATTCCCGCTGGTGTTTTTTTTTTTTTTTTTTTTTTTTTTGTATTCCCACTGGTGTACCCTGTTGTCATGTAGCAGATGCGACATACCGTTGTTTTTTTATCCACCACTCTCTTGCCATCACCATTATAGCTTACAGGGAATCCAAAGTGCACCCAAACACCAGACCTGTTGGTTATTGGAGGATCTTCTATTTCTGGTCAGTTAAACGCATTGGCCATTTTGCAACGAGCCTTCAGCGGGTACTGAGTGAGCGAGCGCCTGACTGAGTAGCCTAACATAAACATCTAACTATAAGTTGGTGTTTTTTTCTTCTTCGGGAGTGTCAGGGGCGTTGCCTGTTACGTCGTTTTGGGTTATTGGGCTACCTTGTTGAACGCATATCACTATATTTCTCTTTTTTTTTCAAATATAATTAATTAGTCCAACGAACCGTTCGGTATACATAATGCGTACCGCGTACCGAACCAAAAGCCTCGTACCGAACGGTTCAATACGAATTCGCGTATCGTTACACCCCTAATACACATTTTGATGGCATCCTCACTTTATATCATTTTTACATAAGTGCCTAAAACTTTGCACAGCTTGGAAATATAAACTGATATATGAAATAATGTTTGGAAATGTAAACTGATATGTCCTACTGACACACTACACCAAAACATAGAAATAACTGACTTAAAAACATTTTTGTTGGTGAAAATTGTAGCATGGAGTCAGAGACGTTCAGATCCAAGTGCAGTAGTTTATTAAGAATGGTCAGACAGGCAGAATTCAGATAACAGCGTCAAGCGTATCAAGGGATATCCAGAATCAATAACAAATCCAGGCAGAGGTCAGGGCAGGCGTCAGAGTATCACACACAGTAAAACAATCCAAGATCAGACACGGAAGGAACAGACATGAGGAAAACACTCGGTAATGCTAGACAGGACTAAACAAGACTTGTGAGATGTGAGTGTTGTGAGAGACGCAATGTGAGTGTTGATGAGCGCAACCTTTGTAGTGTCACGGATGGGAAACAGGTGAGGTTCAATAATGATTTCCTAGGGAGGGGTTTATGGGAAATGAAGTCCAGAGTGTACTGTGTCGTGTGAAAGTCTGTGTGGTGAATAAATGGATGTGCATATATATATATATATATATATATATATATATATATATATATATATATATATATATAGAGATTTTGGTAAATATTGACATGATTGTCATTGTCATTGTTAAGAAACCAGTCTGAGATGATTTGAGCTTTGTGACATGGAGCATTATTCTAGTAGCCATCAAAAGAAGAGTACACTGTAGTAAGAAAGGGATGGACATGGTCAGCAACAATACTCATGGCAAGATGGATTCATGCTTTCATGGTCTTTATGCCAAATTTGGACCATACCATCTGAATGTCGCAGCAGAAATCAGACCAGGCAACATTTTTCCAATCTTCTATTGTCAGCCTGGGTGAATTGTACCCTCCGTTTCCAGTTCTTAGATGACAGGAGCTGCACCCGTTGTGGTCTTCTGCTGCTGTAGCCCATCTGCTTCAGGGTTCAACGTGTTGTGCGTTTAGAGATGGTATTCTGCATACCTTGGTTGTAACGAGGGGTTTTTTGAATTATGTTGCCTTTCTATCATCTTTTCCCAATCTGCCCATTGTCCTCTGACCTCTGACATCAACAAGGCATTTTCATCCACACAACTGCGGCTCATTGGATATTTTCTCTTTGTCAGACCATTCTATGTAAACAGTAGAGACGGTTCATGCATACTGAGTTTTTTACACTGTTAAAGAGTTGGATTCTCATGCTAAACATGGACAAATTTTCAAAAATTAAGTTGTACGTTTGTATTTTTGGAACAAGTTTCGGAAAGTTTTTTTTCGAGTATGGCTCTGTGTGACGTTAGATGGAGCAGAATTTCCTTAAATGGGTCCTAAAGGCGGGCGTACACGGTGCGATTTTTGCTGTCGTACGAGTTCACATGCGATTTTTTCAATCGTGTGGAAATCGCGTATTCTCGTATGGTCGCGGCTCGTATCATTTGCGATGAATTACGAGCCGAGCAGAGTGGCTTACGAGCACTTCCCGACCTCCCGATCATTTTTAAACATGTCTAAAAAGTTCGTGAGCAATCGGTTTGAATTCGTGCAATTTGTGCTGTTGAACGAGACGATTTGTTGATTTATCTGAAGTTGACCAATCACGAACTAGGAAAACAACCGAAGATGAAAGACGAAGACGGCAGCTGAAGTCTGTCAGGAACAGCGAGCGCTGTATGATGTTTCTAGCAACGTATTCCAATGCCTTCTCTCTCTCTCCCTCTCTCTCTCACACACGCATATACAGGGACTCTCCATAACGGTATTATATACTGTATATCCTCATACACTACCTCTATCCATCACGAAAAATGCGTGTTTAAAATTTCTATTAAACACCGTATAGTATTTTTTAAAACCATTTGGTTTACGAGTGCACAGTAATTGTCCTCATAAACCATGTTTACATTTTAATACCCATTTCAGATATTTATAAACCATATACAAGAACACACACACAGACCCTACGTGTAGGAAACAGTCACGGCTCGTATCAATATTTTATATGCAGTTATGAGAGAGGGAGAGCAGTTATATTAGGCGCGTTCCACTTGAAGCACCACTGCACGCACAGAATGATCACCTGTATGACATCAAAGTACCGCGAGAGCGATTCGAATGCATTGGATATGTGTGCTCTTTTATCGCTCTCGCGGTAATGTCATACAGTGATCCTTCTGTGCGGGCAGCGCTGCTTCAAGTCGAACGTGTCTATCAACTTCGTGTGATTGTTTCCCGGAATTCGCAGGTTGTAAAATCGTGTCGTATATCATCTCGTCCGTACGATTTTCAGATAAACTCACTCGTGCCGTGTGCGTGGACATACGATCTTCCGACCATCCGAATTCGCACCGTGTACGCCCGCCTTAAGGGCACTTCTGCCGGAAGAGCGCACGCTCCCGTATAGCAGAGCACTGAGAGCACAGATATTCACTGATCAGAGCGAGAGCGTTGCGAAATGTCACAAAAGAAATGTGTTTTTGGTTGCCAGGGCAAGACAACCCTGCACAGATTACCAAAAAAAAACAGCATTAAGGAACCAGTGGATGGAGTATATTTTTACAGAGCATCAACGGAGTTGTGCAAGTGTTTTTGTTTGTTCCCTGCATTTCGAAGATGCTTGTTTTACAAACAAGGCCCAGTTTGACGCCGGATTTGCATATAGTTTATTTCTTAAGGATAATGCAGTCCCAACGAAAAGGGGTCACGATTGTGTGTTGGAACCGCATGCGGTGAGTAAAACTGCTTCAAATATCTCTGTGTTGTTAACTTAGCTATCAGCGCGTAAGCACATCAAGTAAACAACATGCGATGTTGCCATCAAACTGCACTTTCCACATGTACAGCTTAAAAAAAAAAAGACGACATAAAGTGGAACTTAGTCATTTTCCAAAACCGCTAAGCAAATACATACAGTTTCAGTACATACCACATAGAGACGTCGTTGCTGATGCTGCTCTTGTTAAATTTCAGCCCCTGGATCTGATTCTGGATCATAAATATACGCTGAATCTGACTGTTAGCCATGGTTTGTTTCCTCACAGTAATGTCACAGCTTCCAAACACTCTCAACGCAAAAGCCTACTGGCGCTCGTGATTCTTTAGCTCCGCCCACACGTCATGCCTCCAGCGGGTCGTGTTTTTCCGGGAAAAATTGGTACAGACTATCTTTCTCTTATGAATATAATAAAACTAAAGACTTTTTGGAGTTATGAAGGATGCAGTACTACTCTATAGGTACTCAAGATTAACAGGATATTGAGTGAAAACGAGCATATCACCCCCCATATCACCATTATTAATTTTAATAATTAATTATTAAATTAATAATTTAATAGAAAAAACTACTTTTTGGGCCATTTTCCATTGTGGTAAATTGTAGTTTATATTACCATATGTGCAGTATATCATACGTGTGTGTGTGTGTCTGTGAGAGAGAGAGAGAGAGAGAGAGAGAGAGAGAGAGAGAGAGAGATAATTGGTGTTCTGTCTTAGTCTTTAGTCTTATTGAAGCAGACAGGTGCTCATATAAGAATATTGTTCTTCAAGAAAGCAGTGAAGCAGTCCATAAACAAACTCCTACAGAGACATATACATGTATCACTTTTCTGTGTACTCAGAAACACACAAATAAAATAATAAGTTGGGTTACAGGGCCAAACAAGCCACAGATAAAGTGAAATATCAAGCTGGGTTGACATTCTCGGGTCATCATCTGATGTTTTTGGTACTTTAGTTTGTTTCCATATTTGTATTTCTCTTCTCTGCTCTTTCTGATACACACACAAAAGTTTCACACTCTTCAGTCTTTTTTAAATAGTCATTATATATTTTTCTGTTGGGGGTTTGTTGTCACTGACACTGTTTTTCATGAATTAACTGTTTATTATTATTAGTCACGAGTCGCACTGGAGTGACGTCAACTCCCCCTTGGACTGATTGGCTAGGTGAGAGGAGCAGCTGTCAATCTAGAACTTGTGGGCCAATGGTGATACTGAAGCCCGCCCCGATTTACATGAAACTCTAACTGCAACATTTAGAAACGTAAGAGCAGAACGTGGAAACAAGAGCAAAGGGGAAAAGACCACAAGCACACACACAGAAAAAAATAAATAAATAAAATAAATAACATATGAGCAGGAAACCTGATTTTGTTTGAGATTTGGAAAATGTTGAATTCATGTTTCAGTTTTGTGCAATAAACATTTTTGATTCACGCTTATTATTTTTCGATCCATGACTGCACTGTTTGTGGTACCAAACTTATTTTTATTTAAAAAAAAAAAATAATAATTGCATTTGTTTTTCAGTTTTGTGCATTATTATTTTACACATGTTTTTAAATATTTGATTTATGCTTATTGTTTTTCGAATCTGTGACTGAAATACATTTGGCGGGATTCTGATCCCATACTATGAGATTTAGCAACAACAACAACAACTTTTAATCAGCAAGGATGCAAATTCTATATATCAAAAATCCAGAAGAAAAAAAAAAGTTAATATTAGCACAAGTGCTCTGAACATTGACATCCTTGCCACCACAGGAGTTGGATGTTTTTTTTAGTTGTTTGTTTGTTTATTTTTTTGTTTTTTGTTTTTTGCATGCTGGGGCTTCAACATTATTATTATTTTTTTAAACAATATATTTGGAGCCACCCCATATAATTGGCTTTTGCATAGTGGAAAGCTTTATTTACTCTACATTTATTATTCTCTGTTCCTCCTCATGAAAATGAATCACATGGCCTTATGGATGTGTGTGTTGTCTTGATGGATCTGAACACTCTCACATGGACACATTCCTTCTGGTTTAAATCCCTTACATAGTTATGGGTGACACGCAAATAGCCAAGCAAATTGTCCATGGAGAAAAATCAATTTAGAAAATTGATTGAATTCTTACAGGCCTGTTTGGAAGTCATTGAGAGATCAGAAAGATGTATGTCTGAAGTGTTTTGCTGTGGTCGTGCGTCTAATATGCCCATATATTGGAAAGCCAGTAATTATTGTATTGACAATCTGTTTAACAGAACCCCCCCCCCCCCCCCCCCCCCTTTGCCAAGAACCATGTTTTACAATGTGAGACCAGCCACATAATATATGGGCGTTTTATTTAAACCTTTTAATGCAGATGTGACAACACTTGAAAAGTGCTTAAATGAGATTTATAAGTTTTGATCATTTGTTCCATGTATTTATTTATTTACTGAAATCCTTCAAAACGTCCTAAAAATGCAATTAGTTCCTACTGTGATTCCGAGTTGCTGCACACAGCCAAGAACAGTACATAATTTGACAAACTATCTTTAATTTTACTGTTATCACACAATTTGATGTGTTAATGTCAATATTTATTAGTATTATTATTATTATTATTATCATCATCATCATTACTGAGATTAAAAAAATAACAATCCTAAAAGTCTCTTATCAAAAGATCAAGCAGAATTGTCTTGATATGACCGCTTTAAACTTTGACTGTGACTTCATGTGGAGTTTCTGGCACTGAATATTATTCTGTCTGTGATTTTATAGACACATTCTCCTCGGAAGTTTGGTCCATGCCGTGTCAAGAGGGATTTGAGATGCCATTTTCTTCTTGGCATCTGAGAAATGTGTGTGTTTCTGTGGGTTTTCGAATGTGGCTTTGTCAGCTTGTTACGGTGGCCTTGTGTTACACTGACAGCTCTGCAATATTTGTCAAAGCAGCTGTGAGAGCAGTGTGAAACGTCGCCGGTTTTGTGAGACAAGTTATTTGTTATTTTGACGTTTTCACAGTCGTAAGATGAATATGGAATTGAACTGGCTAATGACTTGGGTTTCTTTTACTCGTATTCAACAGTGCGGGCATTACATCACAATACATTGCAGTACACTGAAATCATACACGTCTCTTTCTAGAATGCAGATTAAATGTTCTCAGAGGATGAGAGTAGTGTGCATGCTTAAGTTTATAGGTGTGAGGTTTTGAGAGCTTGCATTACAAACTGCCTTTCAGAAGATTTTTCTTATGTGTGTGTTTGTGTGTAGCTGATCTCTAGCGATCCCAGAGCCTAATTTAGATGCATCTATTTCTCGCTCTGATTAGTCAGCCCATTAAACCTCACAAACGCGCTCCACGGGCCGGACGCAATCACGCCCATGGCTTCTGTGCGGAACCGTGCTGGCCATCTGTCCCTGGACATCCCATCATGCAGTCAAAGCCTGATGAATATTATAGCCACAGTGGGAGATGGTCCAGTTACCGAAGAGAAACACAGACATCTTATTCCACATATGAAACATTCTTGCATTACAGCTGCCACAATCAATGACTATCTCCACAAGCATGGATTTTAAATGAAATTCCTTTTATTTATTTATTTTTTCTTCTCTCTTTAGTTAATCATCTGAACCAACTTTTTCCTCAACCTTACTTTAAATTACCCAATGATTTGTTATTGTTTGCATTCAAATACAGTGTCTTAAGTGTATTTATTTATTTATTTTTAAATCACCACTGGTCTGTTTCCATAAAAGAATGTAATGACAATTCAGAGACTGAATGCTGCCAGTCTTGTGCTGTTTGACTGACACAGTGACTACTGTAAAATCAAGCATGATTAAGATTGCTTGCTGTCTTTTGCCAGCCAACAAACCCTGACAAATAGGTACTTTGTCCACATTGCTGAAACTGCTAAAATATTTGACACATTAAAGGGTACATACACATACACATACACAGTTTCACCTAATCTCATGTTAATCTTGAGTACCTATAGAGTAGTACTGCATCCTTCATATATCCAAAAAGTCTTTAGTTTTATCATATTTATAAAATAAAAATACAGCTTTCCGATTCTTTCAAAAAAAAAAAAAACAGAGATCCTGGAGGCATGACGTGAGCGGAGCTATAATACTGATGTTTCAAGTTGTTTCCATTAACATATCTTCACTTATGTGCTGATTTCCAACAAAATACAGAAATCTGATGCAAACTTACATGAATGGGGTCTTTTATCACAGGGACAGCTCCAAATTTAAATAGCAAACCATGTGCAAATCCAGCGTCGACTTGGGCCTTGATTATAAAACATTCGTCACTCAAATGACCAGAACACACAAACACACTTGATACACTCCATTGCTGCCCCAGAAAAGCAAACTGCACCCACTCTTCATGTAACACTGGGTTCTTGGGGAAGCTGAACACGGTAAAAATTTCCCTCAGATCCAACGATGTACTTATTTAGAGGCATTCTCGAACAAATCCTATGCAGAGCTGCCTACGATTTTGAAGAGCGTTGATGTGTGTGGTCTCGCTCTCCTCTGGTCAATGTGTGTGTGCGGGCACGCTTTTCCGCGAGAAATGCTCATATAAGGACTTCCGTTCTTGTCTACGTCACTAGATCCACGATTGAAAAAAAAAAAAAAGAAAAAAAAGCTGAATCTTGTACCAACCCGGAAGTAAGATTTTCGGCACAGAAATTCTCAGTCATTCTTGTAAATTTTTTTTTTTTAACTTTGGCCATGTTTAGCATGAGAATCCATCTCTTTAACACTGTGAACTACTCTGAATACACAAAACACCATTGTGCCCCCCCCCCCCCCCCCAACCCCCACTTTAAACAAGCTGAACTGTCTGGTTCTAGATATTTGTTTTTATTAGTTGTGCCAAAATAGCTTATACATTATTCATCAAAATGAGTGTGCCCTTCACACTGTAATCGATCAAGAAAAAAGAACATTTGATAAATATACCAATCAATTTATATTATCAAAAGACCTTTAGAGAAATCTTTTCTGCATGTCAAGAATTTTTGTATATCAGTGTGCAATATATTCTTAAAGGTATGTTATCTGAAATCGTCTTTTATATATGGATCGCAATGTGCCTCTTTTCTGAATAAAATCACATGCCACTGCATAATTGATATCTCCCATGTTCCACTTCCGTTAACGTGTATTTGCTCATTCATATTAAAGTCCAGTCCTGTGACAGGCCAAGGACATGTAGATCACCTCAAGGCGCAGTATCAATTCATTGTAATAGCAGACATTTCACTGACTGATGGATTCGATTTGGTTTAAAGCAGTAACAAATGAATAATGATGTATAATAAATAATGAGTCTGACATGTGTTGTGAGCATGACATTGTTTTCAAAATTATTTTTGATTCTGATTAAAAAACAAAAAAATCTACTGTTTAATAAAAAAAAAAAAAAAAAAAACTATAGCCGTGGCCCAAAGATCTCTAAAGGTCAAATAGATGATTTGGATGTTTTCCACTGTGTGTCCACTCTATACTACTTGTTATGTGTTTCTACTGAAAATAACTTGTTTGTTTATGGAGAAGTCACTTCTAATTGCTTTATAAAGTGTGTCTGTTCAGTCCGCTCCTCTCCTATGTTGCTCTTCAGCCATTAACAGTGTCCTAAGACATAGCTCAGAGAGCCATAAGGTAGAAACCATTCAAAACAAATTACACTGTTCCACATTGGGAACCATTATCTAAAATATGAAGAGTGTATTCCATTTATGATTTTACATTTAATAGGGGATATTAAATAACATTAGTTTCTCAAAAAATACAATTTTCTTGTCATTGACATGGTTTTAAAAGCTTCCGGATGGTCAGATGCACTGAAAATCCCAAGAAGGCAGTTTATGGGCTTTCGCAAATATATTCTATGTGTTCTGGCATTATTCTACCCTTACAGTTGGCTTGAAATTAAAATTCCCCCTTTGTATTTTCTAAATGCTTGCTATATGCATTGTAAACAATTCAGCAATGTTAACATTTTAAAATTGTAATGTTTAATCAGTGTGTCATAACTGAACCTTCCAGTGCAACGTCAAACTTGTCTCTTGTGATGTTTGCACTTATCTAACTATTTAATCTTCTCTACAAGCTCACGTTCATCTGCCTTCACTTTTTTAACACCCACATATCCAAATTTAATTGGAAAACGATGCACAAAACCAAGTTATGTCACAATATGGAAGAAGAAAGATTTGTTACTACTTCCGTTTCACTGTAACATAAACAATCCAATGTCATCGTTATGCAGCATGAACCAATCAGCTTGTGCCAAGTCGTTTAACTCTCTGAATATCACCAGTTACATTCACAACCCGTCAGCCTGCACCATCTAGAAATTCATGACTGAACTATACATTTATTTTGTGGAGTTTTGCTATGCCAATGAAAACAGTTAAATAAAAAGACAAAAATCCAGCCGAATCCACTTTTGAGGGTTTATAAGGCAATACATTCGTGCAAAGGCAAAAGACCGTAACGTAGATTTTGGCGAAAATTAGTTATTGATATTTTTTGGGACATTCAAGACATCCTTTATCATGTGTATATGTATCTTGAGTCAATTGTGTTGTTTTTCCGAGAAAATAATGGTTTGTCTTAACCGAAACTATTAAAAGCCATGGAAAAAAAAATAAGGCAGAACACCGTATAACACCAGTTACCGCTCTTTCACTTTGTTTGGAATGCTCAAATTGAGTTACGGCATGCTGACTTTGTTTAGCCACGCGTCAAAATGAAGTTACGTGCCAGTTAGGAGTTATACAGTGCTCTGTCTTTGTTTTACTGTCCATTAAAATCTGCCATATTTTAATTACGGTGTAGACAAACAAATTAGATAGATCACGATCTACCAAACAGCTCCATATAACAAAGCACTGTAAAGACTAGATACCTTGGCAGTAATGCGTAATTGTGAATACACTTTAAGGTGTGTTTTGTTTTTTTTTGTTTTTTTTTGTTTTTTGTGATGCAGATTATTCACCAGGCTGTCACTTAGTTGGATGCATGTGGACTCAAATGTTGTAGCTTGCATGATTAATCATAAAATCATTAACCTACTAACAGTTCGCAATAAAATCCATATCCTACTTTTTCTTGTACCCCGATAAAATCAATCAGTCATCAAAAATGTTTAATCCACAAGCATTCGGAGCATTATTCCTGCTTGCTGCTGTTCTCATCAATCCACAAGTAGTTTAGTTTAGGCTATATTTAATGCAAGTCAATATAAAAGCAATATGCTATGTCTAGCTTTATTTTACATTACTGAGCATAGCAAATAAAATTTTATCCATGGTATACACTCACATGTTTGACTTTTAGTCTGCTTGTTATGGCACAGGCATAGAAAGACTAAATGTTGGCCTGAGTACATGTGAGAGAAACAGAGGTGAGGGTGATTGGCGATGACGGTAATGTCTATTGATTTATGCAGGGCACTGGTGGCTGTGGCGTATTGGAGGGGATGCAATTTGTTTATCAAAGCTTTACTCTCACAAATCAGGATCAACAACTGCCAACCTTAAACAACAACTAGTCCATTTAACTTAAGGCTAAACACAAACAAACACTGGGATTTACTAAAAACCCTGTTTAGTAAACTCTTAAACCAGGAAGTTCATCAAACGAGTTAAGTGCACCTGATCATTTGTCAGGGACAAAATAACATTCTAAGATTAAAAGCTACTAAAAGTTGAATTATTTGTAACTTAATACACTTAAAACTGCATTAATGCATTGAACAAGATTAGAGATAGACAGACACTGATCATGTTAATGAAAATCAGTGTCTGTCTTCTCAAGTGTCTTCTCAGTGTCTGTTTGAGTCTTCTCAAACATTAATTCAAAAAGAATGTAGCAGCATCAGTGATAAAATAACCTATTGTTTTAATAAGTTATTTACCTTTTACACAGTAAAAAAAAAAAAAGAAAGAAAAAAAAAATATTTTATGCAATATTTAATCACTGCATAAATGCCACAAACGACAGTATAAATGCTAATCTGATTTATAAACTTACCAATCATAGTGGATAGTCAAATCATTCAAAGTTCTTAATGTCCATCTGAGGTTTATTTTTATTTATTTTTTATTTTTATTTTTTTGTGAGTCTTTTACGCTCACATTTATTTGATAAAGTACTGTAAAAACTGTGAAATTGTGGATTATTGCATTTTTAAATAAATTTCTATTTTAATATATTTAATATATATATATAATATATAATAACAAAGTTGAAAACAGTTGTGCTGCTAAATATTTTGTGGAAACCATGATATATATTTTCCCTTGTTTTTTGATGTGTTGAATATTCAAAAGAAGCATTTATTTTACTTTAGTAAAGTCTCTGATAGTGCACAAAAATGCATTAATGTTTATATTTCTGTTAATATCCATAACCAAATAAATTTGATCTAACTTGTGTTAGAACAAGTCTTGCTGGAAAACTCCCTCACAGACTGTAACTTCTGAGCATAGAAGTAGATAAAAACAACCCACAACCTTCTTCCTAAACACAAAGGTTACATTAAGAAAGTAAACAAATTCAGGTGTATGTGTTTGGTCCATTGGGTGTCAATGTATTTCCTCAGGCTGTAAATATGAGCCTGTCATGGGGGTTTGGTGAAGGACAACGTTGTGCAACCCATAACCCACACAGAAGTCTCTTTCTCTCTCTCTCTCTCTCTTCTATTTGTGTTGTATTCCTCGAAAGCTAATATTTAGCTGAAGGGTTTTTATACTTCTTATTTTGGATGTGCTTTTGTACCTGCACTGGTGTAATGAGCATACAGTACATAGCGTAACATCATCCTTGTGCATTTGGTCATGTTCCAGTCTCTTTGTTGGTGGGTTTATGAGTGTAGCTATCCAGTCTTTCATCTCTTACCCTTTTCTTTGCTTGTCATCTAGTAAAAGCTTTGGAGTGTGTGCTGTGAAGAGCAGAGAACAAGCTTTCACCAGAGGTGCTCAAACTAATATGACAGCGCTGGTGAAGGGGAAACTGAGCTAAAAGAGCACAGAATGACGGGGAGGAGCTGTAATATTCTGACTCACGCATTACCTAGCAACCTTAACTGAAAATGAACAGCTTGCATGAATGACGCAGCATGCTATGCTTTCAAGAGCATGCTTAAAGAATACAACAAATAACTAACAAATTAATGAGGTCCTTTAGTTTGTGTAGATATTTTTTTTTAATAGAATAAAGAATATATGATAGATACTGAATCAACATAGATATTTTCAACATTGGTGATCGAGAAACATTACTTTCTTGTTATCAAGTCAGCACATTAGATTGATTTCTGAAGGATCATGTGACACTGAAGACTGGAGTAATGGCTGCTGAAAATTCAGATTGTCCATCACAGGAATAAATTACATTTTCTAAATATATTACAATACAAAATAGTTATTTTAAATTATTATGAGGATTGGTATTATTATTTGCTGAATATCCTTCACATATAAACAGATTCCCTCACTGAATGAGACCAAAGATTTGTGATCTCCATATATTCTGTTCTTCCATTTCACTCTTGCCCATTTCTTTTACATTTCTGGGGTAATTCTGCTCCCTAGTGTCAGTCTCTCTTATTCCTTGCTGCTGGGGGAGATGAAGGAGACATGGAAATATGCTTTGGGAAATTAAGGCTTTGCTGTATTTTAGCTGCTGTGTAATCGACCTGCACATACACATGCCAAAAAGACTTATTTGTAGAATTTCTCCATACACACACACACACACACACACACACTCACACACACACACACACACACACACACACACACACACACACACACACACACACACACACACACAGCAAGTCAAATATGGAGCACATCATTTTAATGAGTAAAACATTCATAAGAATATAAGAGAGCCCATAATGCATGTTAGAAGAATTGTACTTTGATTCGGAATACGTAACCCTTATTTCCTATTTCTCTACTTCTCTTCTTTTTTATAGATTCATTTGACTTTCTTTTCTCCACCTCTGGTTAAAGTTTTCCTAATTTAATTCTGACCTTTCCATGTATTCACACCTATATCCCTCAGAAACCGCAAAGGTTTTTTTTTTTTTTTTTTAGTTTCAATTGAAAATTTGAAGGTTGTAATTGAAAGAGTGCTGGAAGGGATAGTCAGAAAAATTAGATCATATTCATTTTCGTACTTTGGATCACCCTTAGAGAGAAACAGACACAAGCTTCAGGCACTTGAAATTAAGAAAGAGACATTACTGTTTGTCCTCGTATGACCATGACAGACAGAAATATCTTATTTTCTTTCTTGTGCAGCTATCACCTGTTCATCTAGACTATGAGATGCTCAGTGATTAAACTAAAGCTTGAAGCTCTTTTATTTGATTGGATTTTAATCCACTTAAATATATCTGTTGTGCTTGCTTTGCAAATTTTTACAGTAGCAATGAGCATTCCATTAATAGTCAATATGTAGTAATATAGGCATACCAAGTTTGCTTTTCCATATACTTTCCTTCCTTTCCTCAAGACTCAGAATTCCTGGTTGCCAGTGCACAAGAGTAATTTGAGAAATCAGACCCTGGGGTGTTTTAAAACGACCTACTCTTTCTTTCTTTTTCTTTTTTTCTTCATCATGTGACAATTTCCTCAATAGTTACTTTCGCCTAAGCCCAACCACACACACACATATACACCCTGAGGACAAGAGCGATTAGGTGATACATCAGCCTGTCCTCTGCCAAGAAAGACAGGGAAGGAGAAAGCCATGCGGGAGGAGGGCAACATCAGACGCTCTCTGTGTGCGAGAGGGCAAATTTGATTGCCAATTACGCCCAGATTAGATGCAACTCCATTTGTAGTAGTTTGGTTTAGGGTAGCAGCCTGAAGCTTTTTGACCTCTGATGGTTTAGGGGTGACCCCTATGACCCAGAGAACATTATTCATATGATCAATCTCAACCAGACAACGAATGCCACTTCCTATTTAACACCCCCCCCCCCCCCCCCCCCCGACCCCCCAAAAAAAGCACACACACACACACACACACACACGTAAGGACACCCACATATGGATGCGTTTTGACATACTAATTAGATAAACCTCTACCCTGATGGTACAGTAATACAATCACAGCCAGTCCCCTGAGATCAGTCCTAATGTGATCTTCAGATCCACTGAGATAACTAAAGAGTGTGTAAAAGTGGGCAATTGGATTATGTGGTGTCCCTAATGGCCCGATGTGCATGTTACAGGAAACAAAGGGAAAATTTGCGCACTTGAAAGCTTTGAGGGAATTTAATCTAGCTGTATGCACACTCACTTGAGAGCTATTGTTAATAAAACAAGAAAATGTGTTGTCAAGTGCCAAATCCTTGTTTCAGTGTGCGTGTTTTTGTGTCAGTTTGGAGCTTACTAGACAGTGTAACTGTAACATTGGCTGAAATTAATTATTAGAGCGGTGATTCTCAGTTGTAAGTTTAACCCTTGAAATTCAGACTTTATTAGAAAAAAAAGATAATGAAAACAAAAAATGTGTTCAATGTGAGCAGAGCAAGTCTCTCTGGATGACACTCAGAATACATATGCTACTTGGTGAATCAGTTTTAAAGGGCTCATCAGATGCCCATTTTCCAGAAGTTGATGTGATTATCTAGGGTCTTAATGAAAAGTCTATAACATACAATTTCTCAGTGTTAGTGTAAAACAACACCCTTTTTAACTTGTCAATATCGCGTGATTCGCATGAACATAGACAGGGTAGATTTAGGGTAGATCGGGAGGCACAATCCCTTCAAAAACAAAGGTAATCCTCAGATGTTGGGAGTAAATGACAACTGCCATGAACATTATTACATCCAACAACAGAACACCTTGATCACTTTGGAGACATTCTTGTGTAGTTCTGCTCCGGTGTCGAAACAATGGCGGACTGATGACAGCTCACTCAGGGTGGGTCAAAGGTAAAACGCTACTGTCAATGAACAATCGTGGGAGTGGCCTGCGTCTGTGCAATGTCACACAGCCAAGCATCTGAGAATGGCTTGATATGAGAAAGGGGAAATTATTTAACGAGATAAAAAAATAAAAACATTGGGTGGATCTTTATCATTATAGGGTGACTGTGTTAGTGAATGATCAAATGAATCATTCACTAGGACCTCATTTGATTCATGAAAGAATGAATATGTTTGAATGATGCATCAGTCATTAAATACAGTCATTTGATGGCACCTGCTGGCATAATTATGTAACCTGCAAAAAAAAAAAAAAAAAAAAAAAAGAAAATCCCACCAGTAATATATAGAGTTAGACTTATTTAATATTTTAATATATAAGATATCATTACAATTTGTAATTTTATTGCATACTTGCTGAATAAAAGCATTATAAATAAATAAATTAATAAATAACTTAGTGATCCCAAAATTTCTACCTTCCATTTCATATTCAAAATATACTGGATGTCCATCCTTCTTTTTTCCATCCATCCATCCTATCCCATCCATCTACATAGTCATTCATCTTCCATCCAGAGTCCCCCCATTCACCCGTTTTGATGTAAAAATGGCAAAGGGTATAAGCAAAACAGTCATTGTCCCCTACCTCTTAAAACAGGCTTGTTTTGACCATCTCAAATACCTTTGGCCGTGACCGTCTGATGATGGTAATTGTAGCAGATGATTCAGCGCTCAGGTCAGGCTGTTGTGAATGTCTGGTCTTGATAGATGACCATGAAGAAATATTCTGATTATCTTCCAAGCCCTCTGCTCCTTTGTGCTAGCTCTTCAGCACAAACACACAAATAAACCCTAATGCACAGGGATGTAAGAAAATACACGAGCACACAAAAACCTTTCTAAAAAAGCAGCGATGGGAAACAAACCATCCATCACTGGTAAATATGACAAACACAATCAGGGCATCATTATTCTAGACAGGGTTTAATGTGTGTAGCATTAGCCACATCTCTCTGTTCATCCCACCATTAAATCCAGTGTCCACATGTGAAATAAATGTGCAGAAAGTAAAGAATGAGGCGCATGTGTAACGTGAAGATGAGAGGAATACAGAGAAACTGGCTGATTGCCCTGCGGCGTGCGGTGGAGATTTCAGACTGAGCCGGAGCTAATGCTTAACACATTATCAAACATTTGCTGACGATGAGATATGGCCCTGAGGGAAACATGTCTGTAGAACAGATCTGACCCACGAGCTCTCTGGAATCGTCTGAAGTCACCCACAAACACACATACGTTGGCTTGAACCTCGTTAGAATCTGGCTACGGTCTTCCATAGAGATAGTATTTCACAGTACATTTCATCACATATCTTTATGGAAGGTATGATTGTATGATTTCAGGGATGTGAATCCATTCATGAGCAGGAGAATGTTGGAGAAAACAAGGGGAAAGAGTGATATCATTCAATGTATGTATAACTAGCAAAACACTAGTCATGTTACTGATAGCTACAGGTATTAAACATTGTTATAAATCACAGATCCAATTTTAAACTTGGTAACAATTTATTTATTTAGAAAGCAGTTCACATTTTAATGATCTGACTGCACAGTCAGCATTAAAATATATGTACAAAAATATATTTTCAATACCTTTTCGCATATGAGTACATTTATAGATTATTTTCCAAAATATAAAAAAATAAGTATATTTTGCATTTACCCTAAATGTATGTTGACATTAAGAATGTTTTTGTAACCCTTGGAAGTATTTTTATTGTATTCCATGGTATTTGAAGTTTCAATATTTTGTACGGGAATATTACTTTTCCCAATTTAGGCCAGCTTAATAACAGTTCAAAGTTTTTCCAGTCTGGCAAACTGACTATACCTACACAGCAGGCAGGCAGGAAGGCAGACCAGCAAACCACTTTATGCTGTTTTAAGCTTATTTTGCTCAGCAGGGATGTGTGTTTTAAAGCAAATGAAAGTGAGTCAGATTGGAGGCGAGTTTGAGGTAGAAGAGGTAAGACAATAAATACAAAGCTCTGTTTAACAGAGCTTGGCTGTGGATGTCTGACTTGCCAGTGTGAGTTTGTCAGAAGCAGCCACACTACAGCTCTGCTGGGTTTGTCCTGAACAATAATGTCACACAGCACCCCAGTTGTCCACTCTCAAAATCATTCACCAAAACAGATCATTGATGCAAAATGAGCAACAAAAACAAACATGACTTGTGCAAACAGAGAAAATTGTATACTGTTTTGTATGGATGGAGAAAGTAACCTGTCTGTCTTTAAATACATGTAACAGTGGTATCTGAGTGGTTAAGGATTCAGTTCAATGAAAGTGAATTCTTCGCTGATATGGTTTCTTTTTCTTCAGTTCATTTAAAACTTTACTTTTTCTTGTTTTAGACTTTAGGCTGAGTACTAATATGATTTAAAATGTGCCTGAGAAATGTGGTCAACTAATTGTAATGACAATATATGATTAGTGACTAGCCAGTGGGCCAAACATTGGTGTGCTATACTGTAAATTAATCAAATGCTAATGTTTCACAGGGCCGGTACAGAGACTTAAACTACATTTACTCAACCCATATATTGTAAGGAAAATTAAAATGAAGACTTGTCAAAATAAAATACTTTGTTTCAAAGGGGCAAACTATGCTTGCATAAGAATTGTTTTCTTCAAATTTATATGTGAATTACTTGCTATAAATAAATGCATACTCCATTGTGCTGTAGTGGTTTGTAGATCCTCCAGCCAAGCATCAGCAGAGAAAGCTGCCAAAACTTTCTAGGCGATGATGGCTGAGAGAAGATGGTGAAGGGATTCAGTGGTATGCCTTCAGTGTAATGGGTGATATCATAAGGGGTCTTTTTAGAAGAGGTATGAGGGGTGGAGGTTTCAAGTCACACCAGATGGCAATGAATTTTCATTTGTGGTGAATAAATAGCAATTACATAGTACATGAAAAGAGCAAGCAATGGTGGCGCCAGTGAGCACTGGGGAAATCTAATCGGTTCACATCTGTTTTAATAAACGTTAGCAGATTAATTGTGTCTAGAGTCCAGGGGTGATAAAGAACGGCGTCTATCGTTGTGCCTCTCCATCAGTGTGGTTGCATGACACTAAACAGGGAAATGTTGACAGTGGTTCCCAGTTTTCCCCATATGGATTCAAGTTGTACACCATTACAGATGTCTACTTTAATTACTCTATTCAATTACATTAGTTACTTTAATTACAGTACAGTCACATCCCGTATACTGTAATTTAGTTCCTTTTTCTTGTTTTGCACCTTCAGTCTTGTTTATTCCCACGCTCTCTGCCCTCTATGCACAAATAGGACTTGCCAAATGCAAAGTAGATAAACAGTTTTCATTGGCAACATCACATAGTTTGAAATCTGAACCTTTACTGGCATGAATGAAATGCAGTTTAAAAAATTAACAATAAATAAATGAAGATTTTAGTGTTTTGTTGTTGATGTTGTTGCTGTTTTACATTATAAAATAGCATAGTATTTTTTATTCATTTATTTGTGCCCAAACAAGTAAAGCTTATAACGTTTTCATGTCAGGTAAACTTTAGTCAAGTCTCTTTGCAATGAAAGGTGAAGCTGAATCAAACAAAAAGCTAATTTTGGACCCTGTTAGAGGTTTGTGCTCTAGGTTTGACTGAAAAACAGCTTCATACAGTCATGGACGTGAATTATTAGCGTGATGCCAATGTCCGCAATGCATTCGTTATCTCCCATTCTGTTCCTAAGGAGCTCATTTATTATGTGTTAATGAGTTGTCGTTAACAGACCTTCAAGTACAGTATTGCTTAGCAATGCCAAAACATACTGAAGGCTCTGGAGTAATGGAAAAATGCTATAGCCGAACAGAAAGTCAGATAAAACGGCACACTGAGTCAAAACCTTCTTACTTTCCAGCCACCTTAATGTGATGGAACACAATCTTGGCAGGAAGGTACAAACTTTTAAGACGCTGTTACGTGTAATCTGTGTGTTGTGTAAAAGCTATTTCATCTGTGAACTTTGAAATATAATAAATTGAGGCAGCACAGGAAAATGGACTGATGGGTGGCACAAATCATTTGTCATGGTAAATATGACTGCAACACTTATGAGCCATTCCAGAGATACAGATGTGACATTTGCTTATCAGAAAACGTAGTAATTGCCATCAATAATTATGTTTTCCTATAAAGCCTTAGATACTGTGGTAAATTAACTTAAAATTGAAATATTTATAATTAATTACAAATGGTTATAATTAATAATAAATATTTAGATGAGATCTTAGAGTTTACTCTAGCAGAATTGATATTACAATTATTCGATCTTACCGTCCACCAAACAGCATAATTTTCAGCATAATTACTTGTCTTCCTTTAAAATAATTGCACAATACACTGCCTTTAATCTTGCCAGAGTCATCTGATGTCCTATCTGCCCATAGCCTGCAGTGCCCAGCTAGTTCAAT
Organism: Carassius gibelio; assembly: GCF_023724105.1. NCBI lineage: Eukaryota > Metazoa > Chordata > Actinopteri > Cypriniformes > Cyprinidae > Carassius > Carassius gibelio. The sequence continues at coordinate 14,184,147 of NC_068404.1, read as the reverse complement.
AGCATCATTGGATATGTTGCTGTGTAACCATGTTTCTGTGAAAACCATTTCAATCCAAAAAAAAAAAAAAAGTAAGTCTCTTACTGTGGGTGATGCGAAGTCGTAACTCGTCCATTTTGTTCACCAGTGACCGCACAGTAGCAAGGAAATTGCTGGGTAAAGAGATCTCGTCTAGCCTCTACGAACAGACCCGAGATGAGCAGGAAAAATGTGTACATGTGTACATGCCGCCATCTTGGTCTTTAGAAAGTTTATCTCTAACATAGTCACCCAACATAGTACATTATATTTACCATCCGAATGTCACCAAATCGAAAATTCAGCCATCTATTAATTATCATGTTAATTACTGTGCACTTTTAGCCCCACCAGCAGGGGCACTTTTTACACCAAATACCAAACTTGTACCTATACATTTGTTATTTAAAAACTGTTGCTTTAATTAAAAATTATAAAGAAGACGTCTGTCTGAAAATACATTCATTAATTTTAGCAATTATAATTTGCTACTTATATCTACAACATAAAAATATTAGATCACATAAGCACAGAATCAACTTTGCACTGGCGCAACTGCATCAAAGTTTTGTGCTTTGCCACGTTTTTGTGCCAACTAGTGGTTTAGAATAGATTAAAATAATTTCAAAGGCAGCTTTTACCCCGGGCCGTTTTTAGCACCAATGTACCTAAATCTTTTCTAACACTTTCACTTTTAATCTATTTAACCCATTCTTGCTGAATAAAAGTATTAATTTATTAAAAACAAGAAGAAGAAGAAGAAGAATAGAAACAATTTACTGACCCCAAACATAAAAAAAATAAATACATTTTGAATAAACAATAAAAAAAGTACCACGTCTCAAAAAAAAAAAAAAAATGAAGCAGCAAAAATGTTCTTAACATGAAATGAATTCTTAACCCTTAACCTACCCTTTACCTACACAGAGATACTGAATCTATACACAGAGGTACACAATAATTACAAAAAAGTTACAATGTAAATTCAGTTTATCTTCGCAGATTTTTGCAGGTTGCATATCTGGTGTTGTTACCCCTTTATTACCCAAACATAACACAACATACCTATACGTATGTTTTTTTTTTTGTTGTTGTTGTTTTTTTGTTTTGTTTTTTTAGGTACACTATAATTACATAACATACACCGCAAATTCAGTACACTTACACAGTTATTTGTGGTTTGTAAACTAAACCATAAAAACGACAAAGTATTAACCTGACATAATATGGAACAATTATTACCAGTTCATTTGATCCCCCTTTTAAAGCTGTGGTTGATAATAACTTTGTTGTTGCCAACCTCAAGTGGGTAATGTATTTTTCTTTCTCATAACATTTCATTATAGCTCTTAAAAGCACTAACAAACCTCAATGGACAATTTAAAAGAGGCTGTGTTCATCATAGTAAAGTAAACATTTATTTATAAAGCAACCTTCAAAACAAAGTTACAAAGTGCTTTACAGTAAAAAGATCAGTAACAAAATGCAAAACATCCCATCAAAATTAAGAAAAAGCCATACGATAAAAATGAGTCACAAGCAGAGACTTAAAATGGGATACAGTAGTAAACACTTCATTTTATTCATATTAAATTAGTTTAGCTCAACGTTTTCTTGGAATTGGCCTTATCCAACATTTTCAGCTGAAAAAAAATATGCTTAAATGCTGTTTCTAAATCAAAAAGTTTTTTCTCTCTCTTTTTTAATTTATGCATTGAGAGGTCAACTCACTGATGATCTTTCACTTTTCTCTTACAGCGCTGAATAAGTAAAACATTAATCAGTTGTTAAAACGGGAGATTGTGGACAGTTAATGACTCACAGAGCATATTGAATAGAACAATGCAGCTTAGAGCAGCAGCTGCTGATTGTTTCATTGACTGACACAATCACGGAAATGAGATACATCAGGTATAAAAGTGTATTCATCTCCTTTCCGATCAGCAACGGTTTCACGTCAGATTCCAGCGATGATTATCTATTCAGAGAGGTGTTATTGCGATAGAATGAATAGAGGAATCAGCAATCTTGGGTAAGGCCGAGAGACGGGGGCATTTCACACCCTCATCTTCCTGACAGACATATAGATCCTGAATATCTGCTCCTACCAGCTGGTGTGTGGCATTTTATGGGGTTAAGCACTTTGTGAGATTGTCGGGTTCACTGAGAGTGTCACCAGACAGTTTCACAGGCACAGATCATGGGGTGAAGTTGTTGGGTGAATAGAATTAGGTTGGATTATGCTGTAACATCCAATATGTCCATTTCATTGAGGATAAAAAGGTTGATTTGAGGTGCTTTTGTGTCAAGCGCTTTGGCGCTTTGGCGAAGAAGTACACATTAGCCATCACGTTCACATATTTGGCTTTTTGCCACTGCAAACAAAATCATAATACAGAATAATTCCTGGCGCTATAGAAGTTTTCAGCAGAGAGCAGGTTTTGTTTTCTTATGCTTGTGAAAATTGAGCTCTCTTTGTCTTGAACTCACCACCTCGCATAACCTTATGAGAGAGACGTGACGAGGCCATGAACAATACTCCTAGGTTTGTATGAAGCGCTTTATCAAATAAATGTATTAACTTTGGCTGTGAGAAAGGTTAAGGTCTCCCATTTTCTGTGCAGGACTGATTTAATGACATTTTGTCTTATTCAACTGGAAGTGTGTGGTTAATCATGAACAAACAATCACTTTCATTCTATATAGTACATTAAAAAAAATGCGTCCAGCTGTGAGCAAAATATGTGATGTCAAATATGTCATTAGCCATAACTCAGTTTTAAGATTTATTTTCTTGTTGACCTCCAGAAGGTTTGCTGTGGACTGATGCCTTTTTCAATTTTTACAGTAACAGTTATTTTCTAAATGTAAAGGACAATTGTAACTTTTTTTCTTTTGCATTTTAGTCAATCAGTGTGATAACATACGTCCAGCATGCACAAATTGTTTATTTCTCTGCCTTAGAAAAAGTATTGTGATCATTTCACTGAGAATTTTAAACAAAAATAGATTTTTCAACCATTATGTTTCTTCTTATGTCTAAACTGAAGTCTGTGAACGAGTAATGTTACCATGAGGCTTAATAAATATAATTTATAATATAGCAGATATGAGATAGATAGATAGATAGATAGATAGATAGATAGATAGATAGATAGATAGATAGATAGATAGATAGATAGATAGATAGATAGATAGATAGATGTATTTATATATAATAGATAGATAGATATAATGGTTGAATTTTAATAATCTGAATTGTTCCCACCTCTTGTCTCCAACTTTAAGCAAATGTTGAGTTTTGTACTGTCATGCTTATCTACAGAATCCTATTTCGAAATCACCTGCTAGGTGCCTCGAAATCCAGGCACAGAAAAATAATAAGGCAATACACCTGTAACCACCATCAATGGCACCTCTCATGCACTCATATCTAATGCATGCTGTCATTCTGATGGATTCAGATGTGCTCAAATGAGCTTATTAAAGTATCTAACCTCCTACAGTGTTTAGCTCTGCGGCACACCATCTGAGTATCTGATTGGCTATTGCTCACCAAGCAAATTTATCTTTGATTAGATAATTCATTCCCAGTTTCCAGAGAGGAACACAGCATGCTCTCTCCCTCTCTCTCCAGCGCTGACACACTTTGACAAGGCATGTATTTTTCTTTTTAAAGCGGCTTTGCTCCAATGATTAGAGCTGGAGCATTTTAATTAACTTCATCTCTTTATCTCTGTGGTAAAATTAACGTCTTTTGTTGCGTTTGCCATGCCATATGCCTACGTAAATTTACACCTGGCCCTGTTTGCCATGTCGTCTGATTACATTTGCGGCAGGGTGGGTGGATTCTTTCGCTCGCTCTCTCTCCTGACTTCTCCTTTCTGCTCACCCATGACCAATTCAAACTTTATTCAATTAATTGTTAAGTCTCTTTGTCTTGATCATTTATGATAAATAGAACCATGTTTCTGACCTCTTCTTGGCCTTGCTGATCAAAGGAAGTAAATGTTTTGAGGAAATAAGATTTATTTGGCCTGAAATGTGTTCCGTGTAATGAGAGATTTTGACATAATTTGAGGATCAGACATGGATCATGAAAAAAAAAAAGTGTTTGCAAATCCACATAGTTGCAGTCCCATGAGATCACCCATATGTCAGTTGTGCTTGGGTGTGTGTGGGCATTGATACCAACTCAATAAATCATCTGTGGTCACTAACGCAGCTGAGAGCTGTTGAATTTCTTCCTCTAGTTTTGACAAATGGCTCTCAGATTGCTGCGGGGGACAAACTGGCAGACAGTGTAAACTGTTTCCCTTTCCCCCCATTCACTCTTTCCTTCTTTCTGGTTCCTGGTCATCAGCTCTGGGCTCCATTTTAGCTGGTAAATCACACAGCAACTACCATTCTCTCTCTCTCTCTCTCTCTCTCTTACTATCTATCTGTCTTGTTGCCAGAGATTTCAGAATAAAACAGTTCTGGGAACTATAAAATGCTGCTTAAAGTCCATGTGAATGGCTGTTTTGCAACGATTTTGCTTCTGTAATGTGACGTATTTCTGAGTGAAACAGGATATTCAACAAGAAAAAAAACATGGAGGATTCTGGTTTCATCCACCAGAAATTGATTGGATTGTGAAAATTGAGTGTCCCATACCACTATGGAGTCAGACTGAATGGCAAAACAGTGCTTAAGGTATTGGATGACATTCAAATAGTCTAAAAAGTTAATGTGGCCTAAGTGACATCAGCAGAAAATGTTGTTTTTATTTTCTTTGTATCTGATAAAATGCAAATTATTATTCTTTAGCTTCGGTTAAACAAATTAATTGTACTTTGTTCGAACAGCAGGTACGCTAATTGTGTCTCTATTTGTTTCTCTGTTTTGCCACGGGATGTGACTATGATTTACACAAGCTTCAGTCTGGATCCAAAACACCTGAGAAGAGATGATGCTGACCATCAGAGGACCTCTGATGCTAACCTTGAAACAACATAGAGAACTAACAAATATTGCTACAATTGTGATTCCATCATATAATAATTGCTATTAATAATGTTCATCATCTGGTTGACTAGGTCTTGTATTCATTTTTCTAAAAATTCCTGTCATATACACATAAACTGACATTCACCACTGATAAGCTTCTACTAAATATTGTAGAAACTAAATTTTCTGTAAAGTTGCTTTCCAGTGATTTGTATAATAAAAAGTGCTAAACAAATAAACTTGAATTGAATTAAATTTAGATTTAAAATAACATGTATCAATAAATAATTTTAATAAGACCAGAAACATGCCTTAAGAAAATTGATTTGGGGGGCTATCCGTTTACACTAGTTCATCCAAAATCTATACTCACCCTGATGTTGTACTAAACCTGACTTCCTTTTTTTCTATTGAACACCAATAAATACATTCTAAAAAATATTTAAACTGTTTTAACAGTACAATGAAAGTCAGCGGGGCCCGAAACATCACTGGACCCAGTAGATTTTCATTGTATGGGTGAAATGTTGAAACGTTTTAAAAAGATAATGTATATTGTTTTGTCTTTGTGTTTTATAGTGATAAAGTTTTGAAACACACAAGGATGACAATTGTCTTTGTGTGTGTGTGTGTGTGTGTGTGTGTGAACTATCCCTTTAAATGTATCTCTAATCTACTCCATATGCAAATATAACACTTCTGTGATTACACTAATGTTGGGCAGTGAAATGCTATCTTGTCCCATATGGCAATTAATGTTTGAATTTCATAATTGCTCAATCCACAAATCTCATCCATGATTTCATGCTCATAAAATCCCAACAAATGCCATTTGGGAATAGTAATAGATTTCATTTGAGGTAGTTTGAATGATCATACAGCTATATAATCAGAAAAAAAGGATGTTGTTTAAATACCCACTCATACATACCCTACTACATGTTGATTAGTGCATCCACAGATGGACCTAAAGAACATTTCAGTTTAATTTAATCACTGTCTTCCTCTGCACAGTATCCAATCTGTATGAAACACAGTGGTTTGTATTTCTCTTGCAAAATGAAAAAAAAAAAAAAAAAAAAAAAAAAAAAAAAAAAAACTTAGAGATAGCAAAACTGTCAGGGTTTCCCAAAGCAACAGGGAAAAGTGCAAAGACTCCCAGACTGGTCAGCCACTGTCCAATGACATAGAAACTAAGATTAAAGGTTAGTTTCAGGTTTCATAATCAGTCATCCCTTGATCACAATCTATCATTTTGAACAGCTTTTGCTTCTTCTTCACTTGAATTTCACTTACCCATGCAAATCTTTTAAGTGTCTTATCTCCTTTGTAATCCCTGTATTTTTATGCTCACCAGCATCATGTCACACTTTAAACCTACTGATCGATGATGTATTGATCATGATGCTTTTCTTCAAGATGTTGCTGAGTCGACAATGCTTCAATTCAAAAGCCTTATCTTTCCCCAGCAGCTTGTCAAATACAAGGGTCTTTATTTATTTATTTATTTATTTATTTATTTATTTATTTATTTATTTATTTATAACCGAAAAAGGGTGAATGGTGAACCTTTCTAAACACCATTACATTTGTCTATCATGCATTATATGGTATAGTGGATATTTGTGCTAGATAAGGTCCTATTTTGAAATGAGCTGTTTCTGTCTTCTTCAACATCTGTTGTCCAACAAGCATATTTGAGAACCGTCATGCTTCGGTAAAAGCAAAAGTAATTACTCATTTTTGCCATTTTGACATCTTTTAAGTCCCTTTTTATTTAATCATAATGGCACATGCTGCTCTTTCTAAGAAGCTTTTCATGCAAACCTTTCTTTTCCGAAACTCCCTCGCTCTCGCATCTCAGTCCCTAACCATTTTGGAGGTTTTGTGTTTTTTTTTGAGAAATGGATGAGGCAGTAAATTACATCTAAGGAGATGACATATCCCCCTAATGTTCAGTTTTGGGGAAGATTGGTATCTGCTGGATAATGGTGAAGAGACTAATTTTAATGTGCTCTTTCGATTTCATTTTCTTTCTTTTTTTCATTGCATTAATTTACTATTTCCCTCGTCCTTCTCTTTGGCTTCTTCCTTTCTAACTCCACCAACAAATACTTGAAGCTCCAGATCGTCGCATCACAATCACACATCTCATTTTTGTAGGTTATATCCCTACTCTTTTTCTTCACCTGACCCATGCATCTGCCTCTGCCCATTCATCCGTTTCCACCATTTCCTGTCAGGATTGCACCTCCTGCCCATCAGCGAGGTAAAATCACCTCCATCATGTCAAGAAGCTGATCCATGTACTCTCCGTAGTAGAGTAGAAGATGGACTGAGGAATGAGGACGAGATTGCCATAGATTTGAGATCCAAAGAGCTTTACTTCAATGTTTTAGCATTCTGATCCTTTCATTTAGATACACTGTATCAAGAAAAGAGGACAGGGAGTATCATTTGAGATTGAGGTGCCAGTGACGTTTCCTCCACTCTTTTAGAACTGTAACTGTGAAAACCCTGTTGTCATTGAAAAACTTCCTATTATGGTCGATGGCTGCAATTCATTCCCCCTCCCCACCCCCGTGCTCTCTCAGCCCAAATCTGCTCGAAAATATCGTTTCATCTCTTTCAGCAGCATGTCAGTTCTCTGAACAACTGGGCAAAAGTGGGAGGGAGGTGAAAAGATGGTGCTTGATTGAAAAAGAACATTAGAGAGAGAAGCAGCAAAAGACATTGTTGTCATTTCACTGGATTAGCCACACTGAGTTAACTCACTGCTGAACCAGAGTTCAGTCGAGCGTGTATTTTCCAATGTGGAAAATGAGAACTATCACCTATCTAAACCAAACATTTCATGAAAGATGTATACCTCTTTCATAAACATTTCATTTATTTATGTAAATGGAACTAATCAGAATTTAAAAAATTGTCTTAACCTTTGTACTACCTCTTCACTCTTTAAATTCTTTATGCCAGGCATTTTGGATAAAAGTTCCTGCTAAATGAGGCGGTTAGACCCTTCCTCTAGCAGATAAATGTTGTATATTTTATTTATTCATATATACAGTTGATTTTGTATATTTAATATATAAGCACCTCACGTTACATGCAAGAGCAAATAAATATTTTTTGTGCACGATTTACAAATATGTTCCCTTGATGTACGAAGTGCACACAATTACTATTTTGTTCCCTAAATTTGTTAATTTGTTACCTCGATTTGCTAAATTGTACACACAATTTAGCAAATCGAGGGAACAAATTAGTAAATCGTGAGCACAATTTATATATCAAGGGAACAAAATAGTAAATCTTGCACAGGATTTAGCCTACTGTTTTTTTTTTTTCCTGCATGCCATTCCGTGCTCCATAGTAGAGTGCATGTGATGTCACTGATGGCCGGAGTGACTGTGGTTCTGCCCACTGAGTGGCAAAAAAGACTGAATGGCAGCATAGATTTTTAGCATGAATGCTGCAACAGAGTACACAAAAATGCAATGCAAAGCAATTGACTGTACAAATAGAGGTATATTTTTACAAAAAAAAAAAAAAAAAAAACCCCGAGATAAGCAATTGGATCCCTGTAATTCACAAAAACAAATGGGCTCTGGCCAGCGAAACACGGATTTGCAGTTATCATTGTATATTAATATGTTGCATTTTGTAGTATAAGCATACCTTATATATTGTTGTATATATTTTAGTGACAACTCATCAATTAAATATTTACTATTTAATATTATGCGTAACTGGATGTTTTTAAATAAACTAAGTATTTGGATTGGATGATATGACAATATAAAACTGATATAAGTGATCACCTGGATATAATAGGAAATATACAGAACTTAAAATATACAGAATTTAATAGGAAAAACCTATTTTGTATTTACATAATGCATTCACAGGCACATTTGCTTTATGTATTTCCCCCGGCATCGAAATCAGGCACATATAAATATCAGGAAACATGATTACTGGCTTCATATCAATATCCATGGACCACTGGAAAATTGTAAGGAATACAAAAATCAAGTAAGCAAAGAAAAATGTAAATAGCTGTTTTCTAAATGTTATTTATAATTATTAATGTTTAAAACTATAAACTAGTTGACAACTTTTTTTTTTCTGTATTCTTTGCTGAAAAAAGATCAAAAGTACAACATTTATTTGAAATAGGTATCTTGTGTAAGATTATAAATGGCTTTAATATCAAATTTCATCAAGTTAATGTGTCCTTAAAGAAAGCAATTATTAATTACTTAATAATTAATTTATTGTCTCCAGACCAGACTGACTGAGAAAAATCAGGGATGTTTCAAGGAAAGTGAGTTGAGTATTTTGATTTTTTTTTTTTTTTTTCTGAAGGCTGTATGCAGATTTGTTTGTATTTGTTACTGTATAATATAAAATATGGCTAGCATAAAACAATGTCAATAACTTCTATTTCTTAGAATTATGTATTTTTTTTTTCCCTGATACATTTTTCCTGACCTCCTTGTGGACCCCAGGGAGTTTGAAAAACTCTGTGCTTAATGAATAAATCAATATGTAAAATATCCCTCATTAACTCTGATTTCAGAGAAATTTGAGGGAGCCTAAGGGTCAGCATTATGGAGAATAATCTACAGTTCTAACCCTTTCAGAGAAACGTCAGAGCCAGTCAGCCTGAGCCTAGCCATAAACTAGCTTTGCTTGTGTGTCAACACAAGTTACCATTTAGGTCCCTAAAAAGTTGGCACGGAGAAGAACGACAACAAAGAAAGAAGGATAAAAAAAGCAACATAGATGGCAAATGAGATCTCCTTTATCCTCATGTGCTCCACTGAACTGTCTGTAACCTCACCTCCTTCCAGACGGGCAGCTAGAGATCATGAATCTTTAAAGTGTCTCACCACAGCAAAGGATAAACAAACATCAGCAATGAGAAGTCTGCCCCTGTCCGGTGTCTTTATGTATATAATATACACTTTTATATAGCAGTCTGGGTCCTCTGATTGGCCAAGTAAAGTTCTAAAAGTATTTTCTTTGAATATAGAATATAAACATACTATTCAGAGTACTTTAAATACAAATATACTGTATATTTGTTTATATGTAAAGTATATAAAAAACGCAGATATATTTTACAGATTATACTTTAATAATTTATGTTTGCATTGACACAACAATATTAAAATAGAAAATTATACTTAATTTACTGTAAATTACACTTAGTTTACTGTAACACTGTCACACTGTGTTGCTTTCTTTACCTAAAAATCAACTGAATATGTTGGTGCTGACTGAATATTTTAAATAAATATGTATAGCTAAATATATTAAACATTATAAAATACTTAAAATACATTAAAATAAAAAATAGAAAAGCTGAGAATCAGAAGAAAAAAAAAAATCATCTTGACATACCATCTCACCACTGCCCATTATCCACAATGCTCTGCAGACCTGAAAAACAAATATTTCCAACCAAAACAATTCTAATAATCCCAATACTCTGAGCCCAGACATGAATTCTTGAACTCTAACCAAAGAGACAATCATTTGGAAAACATTGTGTTTGACAAGCACAACTTCTGTCTTTAAAGGTGCTGTAGGGAACTTTTGTAAAAAAAATATTTTTTACATATTTATTAAACCTGTCATTATGTCCTGACAGTAGAATATGAGACAGATAATCTGTGAAAAAATCAAGCTCCTCTGGCTCCTCCCAGTGGTCCTGTTGCTATTTGCAGAAAGTCATGCGCTCCCGGTCAAAAATAACCAATCAGAGCTGCGCTCCGTAACTTTGTTTGTGTTCAAAATGTATATCATAAACGAGTACACCATGAATCCATTTTCCAAACCGTGTTTTTGGCTTGTCCTGAATCACTAGGGTGCACCTATAATAAGTTTTTATATTCGGACTATTTTAGATTGCTTCTGGGATACCGCGGCGGAGTAACCCAGTACCTTTGTGATTCTTCATAGACATAAACAGAGAGAAGTAGCTCCGGCTACAATGTTCGTCTGCAAGACGCAAGCAGTTCTGTTTATTAACCGTTAGAGCGTCGAAAGTTCCCTACCGCAACTTTAAATCCTTCCTCATTCTTCTACATACCTTAATAAAGATTGGCCCCATTTCTTGCCCTTTCCATAATAAATAAAAGATACCTACAATACATACTAAAAAAATAGCTACCTACATTGATCCCTACTTAAGGAGGTCAGAGTCACCACTTCCCCTTGGAAGCACAGTATAAGGTTCTATCAGAATTCCAAGTAGTTTTGAGACCCTGAGCTTCAAAATGTTTGCATTCATTTCGACTGTGTAGATAGAACCTTTTTGCTTTTTTTTTTTTTGAAAATTCCCAAAATGTACACAACATTAAAAAAAATCTATCAAATATTATAAATAAGTTGTCACAGAATAAGAATATGTGAATATAACTAAATTTTGACAAAAATGTCAAATAGAACCTCATAATTCCAAGGGGACGACTGACTGCTTGTAAGAGAGATAGCAGGGTTATGAGACCATTATAAACATGCTGAGGTTGGTAAACTCAAGGTGCTATAGACTATCTGTGTCTTGGGGGGAATAAATCACTTAGAGGTTAGGGACATAAACCAGACCAGCAGAATTGCTGAGTCCAAAACCTTCTGGAAACATCATCAAGTGGAGAGACTTCCATGGTTTTCTTTAGCTCACTCAGTATATCCTTAGCTGGTGTCAGGGTTTAATGCTGGCTACTGTGGCAGTCATAGCTATACTGGCCTTTTTGCACATTAATGTGTATGACACAAGCTTTGGACAGTTATGACATAAGTAGCATTTGATGAGTTTAATATGCTCAAGCACAATATGCAACAAATATATAAACTCTATAGTAGTCCCCTACATGCCTGGTGTGTGTGTGTGTGTGTGTGTGTGTGTGTGGTGTGTGTGTGTGTGGTGTACTTGTTTTTCTATTCTGGTGGGGACTTAAACCTGAATACACACAGACTCATGGGGACTCGTGTCACGGTGGGGACCTAAATTGAGGTCCCCACGGGTAAACAAGCTAATAAATTACACAGAATGAAGTTTCTTGAAAATCTAAAAATGCAGAAAGTTTCCTGTGAGGGTTAGGTTTAGGGGTAGGGTTGGTGTAGGGCGATAGAAAATATGGTCTGTACAGTATAAAAACCATTACGCCTATGGAGAGTCCCCACAAGGATAGCTGACCAGACATGTGTGTGTGTGTGTGTGTGTGTGTGTGTGTGAGTCAAATGCAGAGGACGAATTGCCTGCCCCCATTTCCTCTCTTGTCTAAACAACAGCAACACCATTTCTCCACTCTCAAAGATATGATAAAAATAACTAAATGTAAAAGTAATGCCAAAAATAAAAAGTAAAAATCCTCAAGGTCAAAAAAAAAAAAAAATCTAACCACAGATGTGTAGCCGTCCACTTCACAACAGTAAAAGCTAACTTCAAGCTTATTTTCAAAGAGAATATATATATATATATATATATATATATATATATATATATATATATATATATATATATATATATATATATATATATATATATTTTTTTTTTTTTTTTTTTTTTTTTTTTTTTTTGTATACACCAGTACTTATTAAATGCATTTTATTTATTCTTTAATACCAAGAGCTCAAGAATGATCTGAAAATTAAATCTTAGCTCATGAATATTAATTAAGTGACAATGTTCAGCCATTTGTCCTTGCCGAAAGGCAGGTCAATAGCCATATCAAATTGCTTCACATTCATTCAGCCTGAAGCAGAATCTACAAATTATTATTATATATTTTTTTCTTTACTTTGGCTAAAACTCTTTTAATATAATTTCCCAGAACATGGGGGGATGGTCTTGGTTATTTGTAAAAGTGGGCGGGATATTTATAATGGCTGTAACCTCTCTGGCTCACATAGTAATTTATAATCAGTTTGTCAGATGTCTCCTAGTTCTACAAAAAAATGGCCCAAGGAAAGGTCGTGAATAAATTTCTGTTTCTTGTTTTGCTGCTGTGCTTGTAATTCTTTGCCTAAATGAGCTCAGAAATGGTGACCTGAAGAGCACAATCAATTATGAGTCGATTTTAAACACAGGATTGCAGCACTCCTTACTAATTAGATTTCAGAGCACTATCTGTGTTTAGTCACATTAGTTAATTGGATAGCAAGCTATTTTTATTTTTAAAAGGTTCATATTGAACTTGTTTCTTAAGTTCTATGAGTGTGTCTGGGGGTACAAGGCAATATATATATATATATTTTTTTTTGCATATAATTAATATATTTCTAAACTTTATGTATGTCTTATATCACACATGAATTGATTGTCTTTTGATCGTGATCAGTCTTTGTGACAACAATTTAGCAGTTAAATAGATTCTTTAGAACACAAAGTATTGCAAGACATAAACTCACAATTATCCTTTGGTGGTATTCCATATCTATATACTATAGATACAATTTTTTGGTAACCACTACACTATAAATGCCAACTTCACACCAACCAACATGAAAATATGATTAATAATCTCTGAAATGTGTATGTAAATTAAATAGGCAAAATAAAATGCAACAAATCCCCAGTTTTCAGTTTCAAAAAGTATTTTTTTGCTCTTTTCCTCACTTACCACAGTCAATTAATTTAGAGTTTATTCATTCAGAATAATCAGAGTTTTCTGTATTATTGACGTCATCACTAAATGAAAAGACTTCATTGTGACATAGATCAAGGGTTCGATTTAACGGATCGATAGTGTGACTGTTAGACAAAGTTATTAGGATAAAACAATTAACTGTCTGCCAACGACTCCTAATCAATATACTATAAAAAATTAAGATTTTATGATGTATATATTGTTCTCTGTTGAAGCTGATGTTGTTTAGAGGAGACTCTATATTAATTAAACTGGCTTTTATTGATGAATTACTCTCCGATCATCATCAGCCCAGCCGAGAAGGGTCTGGCTGCAGACTTGCACTTGCACTCTCAGACTTGCATTCTCAGACTTGCACTCTCAGACACTTGTGCTTCCGCTAGCGACGTCACTTGCAGTCTTTTTTTATTCATTTATTTTTTTTATTTTTTTATTGATAACTTTTTGTTTGAATCTTTCAAAATTTTACAACAGTAGCCAGGTGGTGAAGACAAGAAAAAAAGAAACTAAATTACAATGTCACTTGCATTCCCAGACTTGCACTCTCAGAAACTTATGCTTCCGCTAGCGACGTCACTTGCAGTCTTTATTTTATTTAATTTTTTTGTTCTATTTATTTATAACTTTTTGTTTGAATCTCTAAACATTTTACAACAGTAGCCAGGTGGTGAAGACAAGAAAAAAGAAACTAAATTACATTGTCACTTGCAATCGCTACTTGCACTCTCTGGTACCTGTGACATCACTTGCAACCAACACAAATCGTGCATGTTGCCAATGGAGACAAGACGCTGTGGCGGTGATTAAAAAATTAGTAGGCCTACTACTATAATGTAAAGGGTCCTGCAAGAAAAAGACAAGACTGACGGCAAATCCGTGGCCACAGAACAGCAGAATATGAACGCAATGCGCAAAGTCTTTCGTTAAGCATTTTCCTCCTGTAGAAAAAACAATCACTTAATATGGCATAATGTATTAGCATACGTTAAGTTCAATTAAAAGACAAAATTCGATATATAGTTATTATTTAATGTACTACAAGGCAAGCAGATAGCTATGAACACAATGCGAATGTTTAATGTGGCCTAATAACAGACTAAGATGATAAAGACAATTAATTGGGCATAACATATATGTCTTGTTGTTGACTCAACGTATATACAGACCAGCAAATATGAACGTGCATTATGAAATGCATTTAGTGATTTTAAAAGGATCAGCTCCATACAGACAAGCAGACTAGTTAAGAATGCAGTGCGTTAAATTGTACATAACGTTTTCCTCCTATAGAAAATCATTATAAATAAAACAGTGATATAAACGAGTTGTAGACAGTTTATTCTATATGGAAAAATGCTTAACGCGAAACTTTGCGCGTTGCGTTTAATCTTGTCTCTATTGGCAACACGCACGATTTGTGTTGATTGCAAGTGCCACAGGTACCAGAGAGTGCAAGTAGCGATTGCAAGTGACATTGTAATTTAGTTTATTTTTTTCCTGTCTTCGCCACCTGGCTACTGTTATAAAATGTTGGGAAATTCACACAAAAAGGTAAAAAATGATGTCAATGTCACTGAACATTACTATAAAAGTGCACTTCATCCTGGTACCTCAGTTTTCTCAATGTTATTGCCACTAATTTAGAAAATCAAATAAAATGTTATTATGATTATGATTATGAATATTATGCAAGCTGCCAAAGATACATGTGAGAAAAATGTCTTTTAAATGAATAATTGTCAGCTGATTAGTAGGCTATGTTTGGACATGTTTGGCTATGTTTACTCATCAGTGACTAGCCTTGGTCCAGTATCATTACTTTTTTATATGTAGGAAAAATAAGAATACATTTATTTTAGTGTGGATGCATCTGTCATATTCAAGCACTTCTTTCTAAAACCATGGTTATTCTGTGGAAGTCTCTTCTCTGTAAACACTTTATGGAGAGAAGGTCAGAGATGTTCTTCTGTATTTCTGGAAACACTCAACTGAAACATTTTGCCATTCATTTCAAATGTTAGTGAACTCCAGAATGCCCTTATACGCTTTCTTTACATGCCTGAAATAGCCCAGAAATATGCAATTTCTCTGCCCTCATCCTTCTCACCACATGAGTGCAAGGGGATATTGCACATGTATGTGCATGGCTATATGGTCCAATAAGATGAATAAATTAAATATTAATATGGTACAAATGGACATTGAAATCCCTCCCAGAAGCACACATACAATGTATTTCTGCAGTCACATGCTGTGATGTCTTTTCCAAAGGCCAAATACAGGCTCCAGTGTGAATGCAATGTCAATTTAAAAAAATATGACTAGTTATTTTGTGTATTTTTTTCTCCACCAACAGAAGTCAAAAGAAAAAGGTGTCTCGATCAACACACAGTAGTGGTCATTTATTCCCGACTAAATCAGAGTCTTTGAATGGATGGCTAGAGTGAAGTACTAATAAAGATGGTAGCTTGTTTAGCTCGTGAATGAATCAGTGTTTTAAATTATTCACTTGAGTGGATACTTACAGTAAATGTCTCTAATTACAGATGTTACAATATAACATACAGAACAAGTCATTGGAAATCAACTGGCTTTTTCAAGAAAGGGAACTAAAATACAACGAATACAAAACACAGATGTCTATATTGAGATACAAAGGTTTACATGTGTCTGCAACAGACGACAACACTCCCTGCAAAAAAATAAATAAAAAATTGACAGTTCTGAGGTGAGGTGGAAGGTGTGGAGGAATAAACTATGATTATAAAGCAGCAAGTTTAATCTCCTGTGTCCCACCTGCTTCGGAAAACTCTTTTCCTGAGCCTCCCTCGCGGAGACAAATGAACCGACAGAAAGCCTTCCTATATGTTATCAGTTTCATTATTTTGGAAGGTGACGTGTCTGAGTTATGCAAAAATATGCAAAGGAGAGGTGTGTCTGTCCCTGTCAGGGGTTTTACTGTGATTTCTATCAGAGCAAACCCTACGCCAGAGGAAAATATGGTCAAGAAGCAAATTTGGTCTTCAAGCCAGTGAATTTCTTTCTCTCTTCTAAGATCTTTATTTCTTTCTTTTTCCATCCATTCATACGTAATAAATTGTCACATGACATTTTTTTTTTATTATTATTACCTAAAACCTCTTCATGAAGTAATAAAATCTGACTTTTTTTTTTTCAATTGTATATTTAACTAATTCAGTTAATAATAAATTAAGCTTTCTTTTCATACAAGATTTTTACTCCTCTGTATGTGAAATATTCAGATCACACACACATTAGCTCATTGCGCAAAAGTCTATATGCTGACTGCTAGTGTTCACTCTGGAGAGCTCAGTTTCGCAGCTCTACATGGCAGTTCATTTCAACAGATGTCAGTCATTTCTTTTTTTGTCATGTCATTCTTTACTCTCAGGGAGTTAATCTAGCCCCTAGCACAGTTAGCATGCTAACTCTCAAAGGCTGAATGAGGGTGTGTTTAGAAACCCCAAAAACAAAGAAGCCGGAGCTCCTTGAAGAATAGCTAGATGAAAAGCTGACATGGAAGAGTGAAAAAAGAAGACAAGGCAGTCGAGAGATGTGAGAGAAACAGAAGGGTGAGAAATTGATGAGAGGGTGACGAGAGATGCCAAGTGGGAGACACGGAGGAGCAATTTCAGAAAAGTCCAGCTTGTTTTGTTCTTTCTCAAATAATTTTTTTTTTTTTTCTCTCTTTTCTCGATGAGATTTGGCAGTGTATGCGCCTGTTTGTCTGCTCGGCGGGACATCAAAGGTAGTTGCAGTGTCACTCTGTTGCTAAGGCACCCTGGTTAGATATCACTTTTCCCAACGATGCCTGTCAGCACATTGGCCTTTAAAGTCATATTTTGTTTTGAGCAGGAGGAAGGCAACTGAAAATTGAGAGATATAGAGAATTGTAAAGGAATCGTTGGCATTTGGATTGAACTGAGAGATGAAGCTCAGCGTAAAATCGCAGTCAAGATATGGCAGACATTTCAGTTCCTGTCAGCACAGTGGCAGTACGTGTCAATCATTTCAAAGTACCAAAAGAGCAACTGGAATGAGCTTATGGATTGTCAGTCTGATGTGTGGCAGAATGACCTGTCCAAAATTAAACTCAACTTCCAGTTTTTTATTTTTATTTTTTTTTATGACACAGCAATATCAAAATTGTGTTTACATTAACATGCTGCGATGGGAAGTGAAAGGATTACCCCTCCACTTCCAAGAAAAAAAAGCAGAAAATGCTGCCACAGCACTTTTCTAAACATCTGTTTTATCTTGATGAAGAAGAAAAAATATAAATATATTTTAATTATTTAAAAACTTAAAAAAATATACTTATGTTTAATATAGCTCATCATTGTTGAAAATTCAACTGTGCAATCCCAAGAATAAATTACATTTTATAAATATATTAAAATAGTTATGACATGACTAAACTATAAGTGAATAAAAAAGAAAAAACAAAAAAAAAAAATGCCATATCTGTTTCTGTGTAAACTCTTTACAAAATAAATATATATTTTTTTCAGCTGTTAAACTTAAACAAGTAAAAAAATATTAGATTTTCTTCCATTTATTTTTACCTTATCATATAAATGAAGTACATGTGACTGATTTGCTGTCTTTAAAACTTTTGTTGATCCTTTCCAGAATCTGTGTTAAGGTTTGGAACGCTTGACACAGAAACACATCTTACATTTACTGAGCATTAAATTGATTCAGTTCATGAAGAGTGTTTGCCTCACTTGGTTAATTGCTTCTGACAAAGAAGGAAAACAGAGTAGCGACATCTGAATATTAGGTACACTAGTAGCAAATATCCATTTTGACAGTTTGAAAGCGTGCAGATTCTGTCCTCACTTAAAAAAAAAAAAAAAAAAAAAAAAAAAAAAAAAAAAATTGTTTTACTTATAAAAGAAAGTGCTCAGAATAGTCTGAGCTTTTAGAGGTTCAAGCATCAGAGTTTTAGAATAATTGCCCCCATGCTGAGAGCAAATGCATGTACACACACTCCACACAGAAAGGAACATAAAGTACTTTGTTCCTTCATGTCCTCTAAAGGGGAAGGTAATTGCATGTAATTGTAGTTTCTAATGATGGGCTTGTTTTCTGTAGAAACGAAGCAGCCGATGCCAGCTGTTATGGCCAAACTCAAGATAAAAGAAAATCATTAAGCTATTTCATCAAGGTGTATTGCTAGATGCAGGAATTCACTTACGTGCACACAAACACACTCACCTAAAGCACATAATAGATTCTTAATAAAAAAATTCCATACCAAAAACCTGCAGTGCTGGAGGAGCTAATTAATATTGAGCTAAATGGTAGACTATGAATTCATTGACTTTTACTTGTTCTCATATCACTCACATGAATACAAATGTCAAGTGATACAAATACAAATAAGAACTCTAAAGGTGACATATCTTGAAAATCTGACTTTTTTCCAGGTTTTAAGTGCTATAATCAGATTTTCAGTGCATCTACCAACCAAGGAAACGTGAAAAAGATTAACCCAGTAACTTTGTTTTGTTAAGCCTTTTTCTGCAACCATTAAAAAAAAAAAAAAAAAAAAAAAAAAGTGCATCTGATTTCACTCCCCTAGTGAGTTGCAAAGGGATCTCATTAAAATATTACCACCCCTTAATTTGTAAGTTTCCACCCATGGCGCCATCATCGGATTTCGCAAGAGACAACGTTGTACCAGTTCTAATGCCATGGCGAAAGTTTGAGCAAAACATGATAAACGTTCTGCCTCTGACTGCATGGATGAGCACAGAACAATATATGAGTCCCAGCCTCAGAGGAGACAAGATATCAGCGGATTTATTGATTTATTTACTGTATTTTGCTGCTGCCACACATATCTAATATACACATGCAATTTATTTCCCAGCTGTTTACCTTCACAGACATAACTGACTATCTGTGTTATTAACATAAACTTGTGTGTGAATTAGAACTTAGTTTAGTGCTTTCTTTCCATGTGCTTCAGATGTGTGCACTCAGAAAACCGCATATCAGAAGTTTAAACTAATATGGTTTAAAACCCATGATTTCAGAGCGATAAACATGATCATCAGGACCAAAACAGATATTCTTTTTAGCAGGTATGAGTTGTAATGGTGCAGCTATATTCTGGAAAAGGTGGGCGGGGAACAGCAGCACATTTGTGTTTAAAGTCATGTCTGTAGAGGGTTGGCAGCAACACTTCCAGCATCATCACACTGAACACTGGGGTCCCTCAAGGATGTGTGCTGAGCCCCCTCCTTTTCACTCAACTGACCCACGACTGCACACCGTCACACAACTTCAACCTCTTTATTAAGTTTGCAGATGACTCATTTGCAGTTTTAAATGAGGTCTCATTAGCAACAGATATGAGACAAATGGCAGGAGCGAGGTGAGCCACCTGGTCGGCTGGTGCAGTGACAACAATCTTTCTCTGAATGTTGAGAGGATGAAAGAGATTGTTGTTGACTTCAGGAGAGTGCACACTCAACATGTTCCTCTGACCATCAATGGTGTGACTGGAGAGATTGAGCACACCAAGTTCCTGGGTGTGCACATCACAGAGGACCTCTTCTGGACTGACAACACAGCAGCGTCTCTACTTCCTCTGCAAACTGAGAAGAGCAAGAGCCCCGGCCCCCATCATGTGCACCTTCGACCAAGGCACCATCGAGAACTTCCTAATTTGCTGCATCACTTTGTGTTATGGCGCCTGTAATGCGTCCTGCCACAAGTCACTTCAACGCATAGTGAGAGCAGCTGAGAAGATCATTGGTTCTCTCTCCCCTCCCTCCAGGACATTTATGGAGCCCGTCTCACCCGCAAAGCCCTCTGCATCGCAGGTGATCCCACCCACCCATCACACAGCTTCTTGAAGGACAGTTTCATTTGTCAGGCTGTCAGGAAGCTGAACTCACTCCTGACCTTGCCCCCCGCCCCTTTTCCCGATGCACTTCTGAACTCTGAACTTCAGGGTGTCCCTTGCTGCTTATTTATAGTTAGTAAGGTAGTTGTTAGGTTTAGGTATTGGGTAATATTATGAATGTAGAATAAGGTAATATATTGAGGAATTAATATGTGCTTAATTAGTACTAATAAATAGCCACTATTCTAGTAATATGCATGCTAATAAGCAAATAGTTAAGAGAATTTAGAATAAAGTGTTACGGAAATTACTTGACATCAGAAACTCCAATCTCAATGTGTTATTAAGAATGTGAGTACTAATGATATTTGATTAAATCTTTAGTATGCTCTCCATTTACATTAATATTATAATTAAGTGACCTTTCACACCACATATGCTTTCACATCGCTCTGTTCTTTAATAACAGTGTCACTGTTTTCAATAGCTAAGTCATTTTGAGAGAACTTTTAGGAGACCAAATTATTATGATGAATTAATGCTGTAAACCTGAACAACAGTGAAGGATTTCTAACATAATGTTTTGGATCGAGTCTTTGCTCTGAGAGAGCAATAACCTTATTTCTATAATGTCTCGTGGTACGTTGACCTTATACATTCTACAGATGTCTACAAAGGAAGCTTTAGTAGCTAAATGGGTTGACCTCTAAAATAACCTCTCCTCATTCCCCTCTAGTTATTTGTAAATGAGTTATGTTGCTGTTTATATTACAAAATGTAGAATGCTGTAAAGTAGCCAATATAATCAAACAAATTAAATTTCATAAAAAAAAAAAAAAAAAAACATTTATTGTAGAATGCAGTTAAACACACCTATAAACAAATATGGTTGCTTCACAGCCATTAACAGCCTAATTGACTGTTTTAATTTATATAAGGATTGTTTTAATTTCAATTACTAATATAAGTCAATTGAACTGCTTATAGAACATTTGTGTTTTTCATCACATATAATTTCATTTACCATTTATTAAAGCAATGGGCAACAATGTTTCATCTTTATTTTTTCATTTGAATTGTTGACACCTGTGCTGTCACACATATATAAATACACAAATATGCGAGTGGAAAACAAACCCTATCTGGTAAATTCTTTGTTAGATGTTTAAAGACAAGAAAGAACTGTATGAAAATCGATTTTGATACAAGACATCCTGTATCGACTATAACAAAGTATTGATGTTCTGAAATAGTCAGTTAAGAGAATCAACACACGTGTAAAGACATGGAAAACAGTGTAGGCGTGTGATGTTTAAAGGGCCACACATAGTCCTTACCACTTGGTATTAAAATTAATAATAATCAACTCCCATTGAGCATTGAAATTATTATTTAATGCAAAATATTTATTTAATCAGAAATAATTCACTTCTGTGTCTAAAAAAAAAAAAATGCAGTCTCATTTGCCCTTTGCTGTTAAGGGTTAGAATAACAAACCACAATTTTGTAAGTTTCAAAGAAATTACTGTTGTATTATCTTTTTTCTCTAAAGGAATCAAAATAACACAGAAATACAAAGGAGAAGCTGCTTTCATAGATCCTATTTTATGAATAAATTACTTTGCTGAGCTGGAAAATAACAAGTATACTCAGCAGTAAGCCCAAATTGTTCTTTTTCTAAAGAAAAAAAATATAAAGTAATGCCTGCTTCAGCCAATTCTGTAATAATGTTTCAATCATTTCCATAATAATTAAATCCAAAATATTTGAATGTCTAGACAAATATACTCTCAGTAAACAACAGCTGGTTCATTATGATTAAGAACTAGAGTTTGACTATTTGCATGATTTATACCATTAAATGTTTTAAAGTTATTCAATAATTACATAAACCAGATGTTTACGAAAGCTACAATGCTATATTTGGCGGTTTGACATGAAAAAACATGTCTTTTTTAGCATGCATCACTCCTGAATGTGCATTGTTATAGCATTGCTATAAAAATCTTTAAAAATAAATTCCAGCATAGTTTACTTATTACCTAGGAAGAACATTTTATATTTTCTGTCTGATCTGAGACTGGACAAGGGTACTGTATCGTATTTCCTTTTTTATTCTCATTTTCTTTTCGTTTTGAAGGCTATAGGAGGAAGGAAGTGACCTTGTCAACAGGAGTGTCCCTCTAAAATGGACGGAGAAGTGGGGTCTCTCCAAACTAATCTTGTGGTTGTGAAGTGTGTGCACAAGGGAGAGAGAAATGTCATTACTTCTGACTGATGTAACTCCGTTGACACCTCACTGAATGACCTGAGGTGAACAAGTGTGTTCGTGTGAATGTGACCTTGAATGAATCTTTGTGCAGCGGCTATCCTCAGGCTGTTATGTGTTTGTGGTTTACTCATCTTTTCAAGCAGGCTTGGCGGTCTTTTAATCTTGTGCCTTACACATCTGTCGAGTTAGCCTCTGATGTTGAGGGTGTGTATGTGTGCATGGTGTTCTGTGCTAGCATTAGAGCACCAGTGAAATTGTTGCCAAGAATTAATTGATTCTTGTCATGTTTCATATCTTGCTTTCCTCTCTGTGTATACTTGTATAACGTGGACCACACGCCACAACAATGAACCATCGATAACTACAGCAAACACCACTGGAGTGGAAAGACAGATAGTGAAACATACACACTGGATAGGAGTATGTTTGGAATGAAATACCTTCAACAATTTTAACGTGAAGTATATTTAACATGCTTGACATTTGTGATAAGTGAACAGGATACAAATGAGATGCTGCCAGCCATGCAGTTTCAGCTATTTATAGGTTTTATAGGTATATATAGGTTTTGTATTATTTTATCAAACTGCCAAACATTTTCACATTAAACAAAAACACAATTTTTTTAATCACAAATGGAAAATAACATATTTATTTCCGCAAAATAGCCTATTTATTTCTGAATTCTCAAGATGCAAACATGTTCTCTTTCTGTGGGTTAGTTAATCTTTTTTTTTAAGTCATTGAATCATTCACTCAACACATTTGTTTAAAAACACTGTTACTATGTGCTGCTTTGAACAGCTCTGGTGTGCAATTATCTGAACGATATTTTCATCGGTGCAAAAAACAAAAATAAAATAAAAAAAAATAGGATTATTGTGTCTAAATTGTAGCTACACAATACACGTTTTGTTGATTCATTACTTTTTATTAAATAAAATCAGTATATAATCCTCAAACTCCTTGTTACGCTGATAACTTCTCAGAAACTGCATAGGTTGTTGCTAAAATTCTGTAGTTCTCACAAATTAGTAAACACATAATTTATGACATCAAATGCAATTACACAGTAATAGAATTGATCTCACACAGAGGCTCATATGATACATATGAACTCAGACACAGGCAATATTTACAGGTTAATGATTATTCAACAACTAACAAATGTTACAAGTCAGTCAAGCAAAATAATCCTTGCAGACAGAACACCGTTCTAATCGGTGGAAAATAGACTTAATCCACACTTGATATATCCTACTTGACTTGATTAATCCATGTTAATCCATACTTGATATAAAAGGGCGCTAGTAACTGTATGTGTGAGAGAAATGAAGGAGTGAGAGAGGTGACATGAAACAGCAGTCTAAAAATTGTGTTGGTGCTATGGCAACATGAGATCAGCTTTAGTGCCCAGGTAATGGTATGATATTCTTACGTTTCCTCAGGGCAAGTTAGAAATAAGTCTGCAATGTCCACCCAGTACCATATATGCCATATTTACATTTATTTTTAACCCAAATCAATTAGTTTATTCTCAAGTGACAATAAAATAAATAAATAGTATTATAAATATAGTTTACTTACAATATATACTATTTTTATATGCCTTATTTTTCCCATCAAAGAATGCCTTCTGGCTGTTTTCGAGTTCCATATCACTTCAGAAACCCAGCATTACAGTTTCCAACCCATCACTTAGCAGTAGATTTGCATGGCGGTATTTATTCTCTGACTACATCCCTCTTAATTGCAGTCAAAATGGAGTCAGATTTCCGAGTGCTCTCTGGCCTGCAACATCCCTCCACCTCCTCTCAGCAGTTGCCTGTGTCAGTGTGCAACGGGCCCAAGTTAGTGTGGTGATTCAGCTTTTTTAATGTAGCCTTACTGCTATTTCCACCCCATTATAAAGCTCTCAGAGGGCTGTAGTCCACCTGTAGTCATTGTAGAGGGTCATTACAGATCCTCTGAAAGCCAGAGCAGCTTCATTGTTTGAAAGCAGCTGCACACAGCAAAAGGGCCACTTCACCCCTCTAGTCATCCAGACCAACATTAATGGCCACCATGCCCTCTATTGAACCATCTCTCTTGGAGATGAACATATACTCTCTTTTCCTCTCTCTGTGTTGCTCATCCATCTGTTGCCATCTGTTCCTAATTTGTGCTGAGTATTGTTCTTCTAACAGGGCTGTAAACATTGTTTCATTTATAAACACTGATACTTGCATATTATGTCAGAGAGACAATCTGTCATGTACTTTCTTATATGCCTGTACATATTTTTAAGTGAGTTATTTACTGTTATGCCACACATATTGTTTAAAAGAGATTAAGTTACCCAATTGTAATACACACAATATGAAATGAAGCTTTAAGTTTTTGATAGATAGATAGATAGATAGATAGATAGATAGATAGATAGATAGATAGATAGATAGATAGATAGATAGATAGATAGATAGATAGATAGATAGATAGATAGATAGATAGATAGATAGATATACATTTGAGGCTAAAATCAATTTTATTAAATATTATCATGTTTTGAAGTTTAAATAGTTATATATATATATATATATATATATATATATATATATATATATATATATATATATATATATATATATATATATATATATATATATATATATATATATATACATAATATCCCTCATATATCAAATCTATAAACTCTTAACTTGTTGTGGCAACTAATTTTAACAAGTTTAAAATTTGAATACCTTGTGAAATTTTGACCCAATTCAATGAACAATATCCCATTAATTATTTCACTGGACTTTGTTTGAAATCTCTTGTTTGTCTTCCCAAAGCCTCAAGTCTTATCTTTTCTTCACTTCTTATCCATAATTTTATCCTACACCGTGGGAATTTTCACAGCTGTTAATGCAGTCCAGCTAAAGAATATGCAAAGATTCATGTTAATATTAGGTGCCAGTCACTACAGTATCTACACACAGTTACATCTGTACACATTTAACACTCCTCTTCTGTGATTTTGATTTATTTTTAATTTTGTAATATTTTGTCTTTGACTTTACACTATGAAAATACTAACATCCTCTCTCTCTTTCCCCATCTTTCGTTTGGAAATTTCAGCACTGCATCTGTTTCCTCTACTCTCTCATCGAATCCTCATGGTAATTGAGTTTGCTTGTTAACACATCTTCATGGAATGCCTCATTAAAATGCCATAGCCCCATGATTAAGTATGCGTGTGACTAGAGGGGCATAAGGAACTTGATTGAAAGTAAAAATGAAAAGCATCGAGAGTATGTTAAGGCCCGTTGAGTACGCTACAAAAATACCCATAATAACTCTGACAACCAAGTTGCTAAGCTTCTAAAACAGGTTACAGTCAGACGTTCATGGTTTTCCTTGATATTTGACATTGACAACTTGATACTGACAACATATAACTTATTTTAAAAAGTACTAAGCTGTAACGTACAAGGGAAGAAAACCACATCTTTTCCAAACTAACATTAGCATTAGCATGCCAGTCACCCCCGGCAGCATCTGTCTGGATCGCCTGAGTGCCTCTCATTGTCTCATTTGATTTCACAAAAACAGAGAAATTAGAAAAACGAGAGAGAGAGAATGCAAAAACAGATTCTGACAAACCAGCCCAATCCACAAAGGCTGTCGAATTAATTAACACACACTTGTATCCGTTAGTTACGACTCGATGGCCGTGATTCTGGCTTCGTCTCAGAGGCCGAGGGACCAGCTGCATATGGGATGCGTGCAGCATAAAACTGTCGCAGGAACATTTTTATGTGATTGCGGTACACAAACAGTTGAAGCAGAACAGAAGTTTGAGCGAGAAATCCCAACTCTGTCATTGTGGTGTTGATATTCTACCAGAATACAGCGACTTAAACTGCATTGGTGTGTTTCGACAGGGTTTTGGGGGTTTGGATTTAGTATCAAACGAGCAAGAGTGCTGTTGTACTGAAGCTAATTATTGTTGTTATTGTATTTGAAAAGCTGATTTATGAGGAAATCTTATAAATCATTTCATCCTTACCCAAACCCCACCATAGAGGTCAGAATGCATTTGTCAAATCCAGAGGCTGTGACATTGCATTGATTTTTGGCAGCAGGTTTCTTTGCGGCGTATAAGAGCTGAAAAGCAACAGAGCGTTGAGAGGACACATGTTGATGGCCACTGCCGAGATGCCTGCCGTTGAACATCTGTTTGGTGTCTATAGAAAGCATCACAAGCATTTTTACTTGCTCAGCAGCTGTTGTGGCCTCAAGACCGTTTATTAAGCTGAAGTAAGTATATATACCTCATGTCAAGATGTCAGGATATATAAATATGTGTGTCAAGCATGTTGTACGCTACTCCTTTAAAATGGTTGGAGGTATATATATATATTTCCAACTGTATGTTAGACATATTCTGCTAGCAACCGTAGCTATTGCAAGAGCACATGCATAGTTTCTTGAGTGTTTTCCACCATCTCATTTATTTTAATCAGAATTATCTTTGCATCATTTGCTTTAAAAGTCAACGGCAGGGCATAGAACATAGCTTGATTAATATGACTCAGTATTGCAGATGTCTTTTTCCATCCATTACAAACTGATATGTCACAGAGGAATTATTAGAAGTCCCCTTTTTTATCAGTTATGGATTTTAATTTAAAAGTGAACACTATTAGGAAACTCCCATTAAATTATAAATGTTGTTATGCATATTTTGAAATGATGAACACTAACTATGTGTGAAATGAATTATCCCCAAAAAAGGGCTTAAACACACACACACACACACACACACACACACACACACACACAGTTTGTTCTTGTGAATTCCCATTAATGGCAGCAAGTGAAAAAGGAAATGAAGCATTTTTCCTTTTTCTCTTAAGTAGTTGTCAGTCTTTCTTATCAGCAGGGTGACACATTTTTTAAAGAGAGTTGGTGACCAATCCAACTACCATGTATTTCCATTCACTTTCATTCACAGGACATTTATTCCTCATTTCTAGTCATATGAGTGACCTTGTTCTTTTAAAACACCATAATGCGCATAGAAAGTCAAGGTAATCTGAGTGTTTCTAAATGTTCTTTAAGTTTTATGTATAAATACATTCAGAAAAGTTTATTGTAGACTGTTTAATGACTGTCCATGACAGCTTAGCCCTTTAAAGTGTGATGACGTAACCTGCTATTTCGCATGTGTTTCTAGAAATAACAGTAAAAATGCTAAATTGCTTTTTTATGCAGTTTCAGAAATTGACTTTCAGACATAAACCTACCCAGAGAAATATTGACTGACTTAAGAAGTCTTCCTATATAATTTTAATTATCTGTAGTATGATCTGAAATATTAATAGCAGGCTGACCTCTATCACATGGTTCTAGACTGAGGAACATGTCCCAGCATTCCTTCTCTACACTTCCAGCATGTTTGCCTTTCCAATATCTCTTTACTTTTCAGCACTGATTCTCACTGCTGTTGAAAAAGCTGTATACTTTGGAAATTACCTTTTGCTCTTGTGTAAGCATCTCTCTCTCTTTCTCTCTCTCAGGTCTCTGCAGGGAAAGCACTCCAGGATTATTTGTCAGGCCAGGGCATTAGGGCACTCGCATTTCTTTTTAGTTTATCTTAATACTTTGGGTAGGCAGTGTCATGTTAAAGGTAAAAGAGAAGCTGCCAAACTTACCTGCTGTTATAAACATCCTCTTTTTCTTAAATATCAAGTTGTTTAAATTCTTAAATGTCTGGGAGGCGTCTTACAATCGAATTATTATACACTAATTGTTACATTCACTATAGCAAAAAATAAATAAAAACAATCAAACAATCAAACTAACTCCTGTCTTTGTGTCACATGATCCTGCAAAAACCAGTCTCATATGCTAATATTCACATATCATTCTAATATGTTGCAGACTTTGTGATGATTAATGACTTAAAAATAATCATACTGAGCTATCAACTTTTTGTAGTGTACTGTATATAATAATTATTACATTCATGTGTGAAGAAATCGATACTTTGAATAAGTGCTAGTTAAAATCCATTTTAGGTTTCCATTTAATAACACATTTGAAAATTGCAATATCTGTTTTGTCTGTATTTGTTTTGGTTCCATTTTTTCCTGAAGAACATCTCTATAGCTTATTATGAGTAAACTGTATGAACATTTGCTTCTGGCTGGTCTTCATCTGGTCTGCTCTTTGACCTTGCATAAAAAAACACTGTTCATCTCTCACTGAGTGTCCTTCATCATCTATCCATCACTCAAGCCCACGATGATGCTCATAATTGTTATGATTTATATGTTGCCATGGTACCACACATCCAAGAGAGCAGGCATGGCCTCCATCTAGAGATGGCTGAGTCACTCCCGCACCCATTATATACAGTACACACTCAAACACACACACACACACATTCTGACTGTTTATGCAGCACAGCTTAGGCAGATGTCACACAAAAGATTAATTCTGACCTTTTTATCTTGCTAGATGTAACAACGTTGTCTGTTTTGTCCCCAGGGAGCGTCAATGCGACGAAACCTTAATAAACAACTGTGAAGTTGCTCAGAGATATTTAAATAAGTTACTTTCTTACCGCTCTTGATCCCTAACCGTCAGGCACAAATATCTTCCCTTTGCCAGAGGTTAGATTTATCTGCTTGTGGTTTTTAGAGTAATCTTGGGTGAGTGTTCGTGGAAATGACCATTGCATTGCTGACAGGGGAAATGAAATGATCGGTTTGCAACGTGATCTTTCTCGTCTTTTGGCTGAACGGGGCAGTATTTATTATTAGGGGTAATATCAGGACACACAGCACTTAAAGTGAAATGAATGGCTGAGTGTCAAATTCTTGGCAGATGCTCATGCGCAGACGTTGGGTTTGGCCTAAGTGGAATCTAAATGGCTTATGACTGCAGAAGTGGTGCTGGTAGGTTCAAACCTCAGCACCTAGAAAGCATGTGTCTGTCTGTCCGTCTGAATTTATGTGTAGTATTGATGAACTATTCAAACATCAATTATAACTGGCCTATCTAGCAATTGTGATACCATTTTCCAGATGTTTTTACACACACGTGTATAAACATTTGAGAACACTTATGAATTGTTCGCAAAGTGGTCCCTCTTGTTATCGCGATTATTGAAGATATTTTGGGAGGACAATGTTCATATAATCCAGCATTTCACACTTATAATGTATCTACACAGCCGTTTATACATCACTCTTTCAGTTTTTCCATTACGCATCCTCTATTTCTCCCCGTGTTCTCACCAGAGATTTGAGCTTCAGTTCCTGCAGGAACTCGCCCAACTCATTCCTAATTTATTAAATTAACTCAGTGAATATATATCAAGTTCTAAGCAGATATTTCAGTGTTATTTCTCTCGTTTCCTGTAATCCTTCTTTTCCCTATCCATTTCCAGTAATTCTGACAAAAAAAAAAAAAAAAAAAAACAGTAAGGTGGTACTTTTATTATATGTACTGTAGTTATGTGTACTTATGTGTATATATATACAATAAAAAAGCCATTTAATTAGTTTATTTCAATCATTAATAAAAAAATATAAATTCTTTGTGTCACTTGCCATTTGTATATTTTTGTGAAATTTAATCTCAATTTCTAAGTGAAAGATTCACAATAAAACCTTCTCCAAATTTACACACATACACATACCCTGTTCTCAATTTAGAACTATTTTAGATTATCTGTTTGTACATTTAAAACATATTTTTTTCAAGATTATTAATAAATTACATGAGGTTATTACTGAAATTATTAATGTACAGAATATTTAAAGATGTTACAGAAAGGAATAACCTCACCCTTTAAAACTTGAAAAGTTTACCAATGAGACCAAAATGCTGATTTCAACAAACAAACATTAATAATAATAAATGGTTCCCTAATGCAAGATTTATATAAAAAGCAGTAGAATGGTCAAAAGGCAATGATGGCCAATCAGAATGAAGGAGGAGGGATTTAGCCAGTCTAGCCACACCTCTCTATACCTGCTTATACTAGACTCCTTTCTGCAAACGGAAAAATTCACACACACACACACACACACACACATTATTGTGCCAGAGTAAATTATACCCTCTTGAGCGATTTTTTTAAGTGTGGCCAGGCAACATTAATCAACACTGACTTATACAAATGTGTTATGTTATTCTTTTAAATAAACGCAAATGCATATTTGGAGCAAGGCCGGGCAGTTTTAAGCAAATGAAAATGAAATATATTCTGGCACTTTAGGATGGGAAATGTATCACACCCTCAGTAAACAAAATTATTGGAATCATATTAATCTTATACAAAATGATTCCATTTGTAACTATAAAAGCACACAAATTATCCTGTCAGATTTTAATGGTTACACAAATTCTGCTTGATTAACTGCATTATTTGTTTGCATATGTGAATTTGCATGTGAAACTGCTTTAATACACAAAGTGTGTATTCTTTCCTCCTAAATGTTGTCATCCATCATTCAGGGGCATGTTGCACAACCAAAGCTCCTTCTCCAGGTCTCTTATTTTCAGTCATTTGGGGACTTTAACTTGCTTGTGTTAAATGCCAGTCACTGTCCTTCAACAGCATGTCCCTCGAAGTGGGTTTGATTTGTCTTTGTTGGAAAAAAAGTCACTGAATGTTTAAGTCAAACATTGTACTTTGTGGTAGGAACCGCAGAGCTTCAATCCACTCTGCGTTCACCTTCTGTCAGGCATTTTTTACTCATATCCCATCATGCACCAGGAAGATGGCATGTTGTAGTGTTGTTCACCTTTGAGTAACAGCAGCTCAACAAAGTTATTTTGCGCTCATTTCGAGTTATTTCCAGTAACAAGGTCTTTCGATTAGATTGCTGGTCGTTCTTGACAATCTTTTGAGAGCTGCTCTTTGGAAGTTTCTCTTTTTCTTGCTCACTTTCATCTAGGTCCTCCATTCGCTCAGCACTCAAAGAAATATGAATATTTGATACCGTTACATTTGCAGCAGTGTGAGCAGAGTCTGGGCTTGTTAAATTTGTGCTATGAGAATGTCTCTCTGTGTGGATAAGTCAGAGATGAGTTGAATACTCAGTCAAAGGTCTCTGCGTTTTCTGCTCTCTTTCCTCCTTGCTTGCTCTTTGATGGAATTCCCGCTGGAGCATAAAGCACCGGACGACGAATGCCGCTCACCGCTCGACCAGCCACCCATTTCACCATCTTCTGAATACCACAAGCTAGCGGATTTGCAGTGAATGGGCAGAAAAATGAAAAGTGGAAAGATGGAGGACGTCAGATTGAACTTTTCATGTCTGTTTCAAAAGCGTCACCTCATATGAAAGCACATCTATATTGGTTTGAGAGAACTTCTATTCGCAATTTACACAAGTCGTGTCCAGATTTAAATCAAGGCCTTGTGAAGAGCTCATATTAATCTAAAATTAAAAAATGAGCCTAGATAAAGGAAACACAGGTGGTCTGATGGCCTGACAATCTGTGGAGACTTAAAAAGTAAAGATCTTATGAAGGTAATGCTTTTTGAAATCTTTTGAACATTGCCATTATATAAAGCAGTTACAAATATATAATGTGTTAAAATTTAGTAATTTCATTGTTTTGCAACTAATTGCACAAATTAATCACAATATCAGATTTATTACTATTAATTGATAAATAAAAATACTGAATGAAAATAATTAGATTATATTAGTACACAAGATGTCAATAAAAGGCAAATAAATATGTTTTATTTCACATTGCACAGAAATCCAGTTTGAAAATATTTCATTGTATACTGCATGTTAATTATACAGTATATATATATATATATATATATATATATATATATATATATATATATATATATATATATATATATATATATATATATATATATATATTCTTTAAAAAAATCCTAGACCTTAAAGTAAACCCAGGTTATGGATTTGGCAGGAGTTATTGAGTAAATTTGTAAGTTGTTTAGAGATTTCTAGGACTCCTGTAATCAAGTATTAATTTCCTTACTCTTATTTTTGCTTGGTTGTGTCACTCAAGGAGTCCTCATATGCAGAACCAGAACAGAGAGCAGGCTGTGTTTGTTTTAATAATTCAATAATGCCGTAATTCAGCCTGAGTGTGTGCTGATCTCCCTTCTGTTTTAAAAATGTCCCTGCCTGAGGTTCACTGTTGCACAGGGCGGGCAAACGCTCCTAGCTGCAACAGGAAACTAACACTGGATGTCTGTCCACAGCAATCAGTAAAACACACACACACATTTACACAACACAAAGACATAAGCATTCACACCGCCTTAAGGCCACAATTCATATTATGAAACCTGTTTAGAGTTTTAAGATTATCATAATGTGTGATATTATACTGTATTTTTGATCAGTTATATGCATTGCTAAGAATTCATTTGGACAACTTCAAAGGAAAATTTCTCAGTATTTTTTTTATTTTATTTTATTGCACCCTCAGATTCCAGATATTCAAATGGTTTTATCTCGGCCAAATATTACCCGATCTTAATAAACCATACATCAATGGAAAGCTTATGTATTCAGTTTCTGCCATAAGTGAAGTGACATTCAGCCAAGTATGGTGACCCATACTCAGAATTTGTGCTCTGCATTTAACCCATCCGAAATGCACACACACAGAGCAGTGAACACACACACACACTGTGAGCACACACCCGGAGCAGTGGGCAGCCATTTATGCTGCGGCGCCCGGGGAGCAGTTAGGGGTTCGATGCCTTGCTCAAGGGCACCTAAGTCGTGGTATTGAAGGTGGAGAGGAGAGCTGTTCATGCACTCCCCCCACCCACAATTCCGTCTAGCCCGAGACTAGAACTAACAACCCTTCGATTGGGAGTCCAACCCTCTAACCATTAGGCCACGACTTCCCTTAGCGAATAGTGGGAATAGTGAAAAAAAAAAAGAAAGAAACAAATAATTATTGCTTTCTCCATTGAAAAAGTTGTGTTGTCTGAATCGGGAGAAAAATATGCATGTATCCAGCCCCATTTATAAATGAACACTGTTGGTCAAATAAATATGTTGGTCGGTGGATTTAGATGTGAGGACAAAAAGTGATGGACATTTTCAATTGAGGGAATTATGGACTTATTACTTATTACTATGGAATTATCGTATTTTAACCAAAAGCTGTGGGTAAAACTTATAGATTTGTTTCTTACAAACAGAGTTTTTCACTTCAAAAGATGGACTGATGTACTGGAGTAATACTGATTACTTGTGGATTATTGTGATGTTTTAATCAGCTGTTCAGACTCTCATTCTGACGGCACCCATTCACTGCAGAGTATCCATTGGTGAACAAGTGATGTAATGCTAAATTTCTCCATATATGTTCCAATAAAGAAACTAACTCATCTACATCTTTGATGACCAGAGGGTGAGTACATTTTCTGCTAAATTTTATTTTTGAGTGAGCCCAAATGAGATATGCTTCTACACAATTATAGTCTCCCCAAAAGAATAAAATGTTCCTCTTGAAATCTCTTTACAGTGTTCTCCACGCACATAGATGTGTTTCTTGATGTTCAGTATCCACAAAGGCCTCAATTCATTAGTCCTCATTGCAAGTAGCGTGCCCACCCAGCATGCTGCTATCAGAGCCACGGCAGAGCTGCTAATAAGATCGTTTGCATATGAGACCGGAGGAGCTTTGGAGAAGAGGGTCACGCTAATGAAGTCCGATCTCATTAAAAGATACAGAGTAAATGTTTGTGTGTGGGTGTTTCGCTGTGCACGCCACAAGAAAAACAAGAGACAGGAGAAAGGTCTGGAGCTTCTGTTAACCTAAGAAAAAGACAAGAATAGATTAAACTGCTAAGACACTAGTTGCATTTGAATTCCTGGACTTAGCATTTACTGAATTTGATGATACACTTCTTGTTGATGAAGCAATGTGTGTAATACATATTACATCTGCCATTTCTGCATGCTGTACCATGAATACACACGCACACACACACACACACACACACACACATTTTGAGCAGCCATTACTCCAGTCTATCATAATGACTATTATACTGTATTCTCTCTCTCTCTCTCTCTCTCTCTCTCTCTTTCTTTCTCACTATCAGGATTTTTATAAATTGAATGTGTCTTTTTGCTGAATAAAAGTATTATTTTCTTTAAAATATTATACTATATTGTTATATTATACTTTATTTAATGCTGTCAAATGATTAATCGTGATTGATCGCATGCAAACTATATTTAAAAAGTGTTTGCATAATAATGTGTGTGTTCTTTTTATATGTATTATGTACAGTATATATAAATACACACACATGCATATTAAAATTAATATAATTTATATTATGAATAAATATATTTAATTTATAAATGTAACATATTTTTCTGAAATATATATATATGTTTAAACTTTTTAAATTTCAAATTTAGGCAATTTCTTTTTTTGGTAACACTTTAGTACAGGGTCCAATTCACACTAAAAACTAGTTGCTTATTAGCATGTCTATTATTAACATATTTGCTGTTTATTAGTGCTTATAAAGTACATGTTATGCATGACATCCATAATCCTACTACCTTATAAACAATTAATAAGCAGCAAATAAGGAAATAATTGAGGCAAAAGTCATAGTTATTGGCTAGTTAATAGTGAGAATTGGACCATAAAATAAAGTGAGTTTTTTTTTTTTTTTTTTTTTTTTTTTTAAGTCATGTCAGTAAAGCAATTTTCTATTGAATTCAATATTTTGCCTTCATATTTATTTATTTATTTATTTATTTATTTATTTCTGTTTTTTTTTTCTTTAGACAGTAACATTTGTCAAGACAAACTCCAAATATTTGCTTGACATAATGCTGAATAAATGTTCACTAAAAATGCAAAAATGTTTCAAATGTATAGGCCTTACAAACTGTGATATAGATATAGATAGACTAACATGTATGCATTTAGCCGATGGTTTATCTAAAGCTATTTACTGGGCATTCAGGCTTTTCATTTATTTTTACCAGTAAGTATGTTCTCTGGGAATTTAACCCCCACACCCTTTTGCGATACTAACACAATGCTCTACCACTGAGCCACAGAAACATATAGATATACAGTATGTTAGATAGATAGATCAATTAAATTCAAATAAATTCTTCAACTAGTAGTTTAGTTTTTTTGCAAACTTCACCAACCATCAGTAAAATACAATATTTGAAAAATGTTCTACTTAAAATAAATGATGATTAATTTGACAATTTGTTGTCTAATGCAATGACATTTTAAAGTGTAGCTTAAGTGTCTTTTAAATACTTTTACAAATACTTTTTAGTGCCGCTGTCAGTCTGGCCTCTGTGATCTGGTGTCACTGTAAGCACAAATGGCTGTGCTGCTTGAGCGTCCAATTAGGATCCTGTGTCACAGTGTTGACATGTGAAGGATAGAAAGGTGCGAGTGTGTGAGTGTGTGAGAGGGAGAAGAGAGGGGAGGTTGTTAAGTGGTGACAGCCGCTGTCACTGACAACGGAAAGATCTAAGACACATGGTACAGTGGCACTGATTTTATAGCGGAACATAAGACAGAGGTCAAAGGTCAATGGCTATATGCCAGCATGCATATCACATGTGTCTGTGCATGCTCCAGGTTCATGCATTAAGTGGCTACGACAAATATTACATTACACATTCGGAGCTTTGATTTTCTATTTGTGGCCTTCAGTAGGTTTCAGTTACACATGCCTGAAACAAATAAAATGAGGTTATATTTAGTTATCATTCAGGACATTCCAGTCAGCTTGTGTGTACCAAATTAAATGATTGAATATGAACAAGCAATCATGGTTTATTAAAGCAATAAGCCAGGAAGGCTGTTCAACAGAGTTATTTTACCAGTGGGAACCATGTTGCAACATGAAATAAATTGCCATCTAAAACTTGCTATTATAAATATGTAATATTATTGCTATTCATCAGTGTTTATTATAATAATAATAATACTAATAATACTAATAATAATAATAATAATAATTTGTTATATATATATATATATATATATATATATATATATATATATATCATTTTAAATAAATCTGCAGCATGTTACTGTAGAACTCAACTGATACATAGCTGCAGGTCTGTGTATTTTATTTTACAGATTTGTCAACCCATTAGAAATTGTAATATGAAAAATCAATTGTTCAATATCTATGAATTGAATTTATATTAATAAATTTAATTTAGCTATGCCTAATTTAATTAATCTATGGCTTAATTTATCTATAATTTATATAATTTGTATTGCTTTTTCATTAGATTTCTCTTTTGTATTTTGTGTATTAGGTCTGAAGAAGTCATAAATCTCTCTCTCTCTCTCTCTCTCTCTCTCTCTCTCTCTCTCTCTCTCTCTCTCTCTCTCTCTCTCTCTCTCTCTACACACACACACACTCTCTCTCAGCCTTCTTGCTTCTTGCTTCTCCTATTAAGCCAGTTGCAAAGTTTCCCTTCCAATGTCTATTGGTATTCCGGTCACGGGAAGCATAGTTCCAAAGCAAATCTGAAATGGAAAAACCTCAAATTTATCCTTTGACTGGATTTCATTATTCTCTTTAAGAGAGGCAGGTATGAGGACTCATATTCATTGGTTGTTTTTGAACTACTACTACAAAAAAATAAAAAAAATAAAAAAAATAAAAAAGTAAAGTAAAGTGTAAAAATTTTAAAAACTCAAATGTATTTAGCATCACTGTGGTAGATTTTATCAAGCAGAAAATTTAATGTCAAATGCATCTGAATAATAGAGGAAGGCTTCAGTCAGAACAACATACCTGATATCCAATTCAAATAATAGCATGTATGAATGTGTGGTAGTTTGTGGTTTGGTTTTCTTTCTCTTTGAGAGTTGTATTTTATTTTACTATCCACATCATGCATGTAACACACATTACATTTATCGAAATACAGGCTAATGGTCAACCTGCTGGGCATTGCTGCCTGACGCACCTCCATGGACAGATCTCACTTTACTGACTAGTGTTTATGTCGCAGTGAGTTTGAGTGTTTTTAATCAGATCATCAGTTTCCACACCACAAGACACTCCAAGGACACATTAAAGGTCTTTGATAGGGTGATAGTGTCAGGAGGTTGTTTTAGAGATTTTCATGAGATTTATTGTAAATTAATATCTGTTTTCTTCATGCAATATCTGGGAATATAACATAACATAACATAACATAACTTATTAATATAATATAATATAATATAACATAATATAATATAATATAAAATACTGTGTATATAAATACACACGGGCATATATATATATATATATATATATATATATATATATATATAAACTTTACGTTAAAGCACAAATACTTTTTGAGCCACTGTATTTCAAGATTAAAGTTTTTTCTTAATCCACACAGTTCAGCCAGTTCAACAACAAAGCCAGTCTCAGGTCAGGGAACTAAAGTCATTGCAGCAGACCAGCCCCAGCCCCAGCACAAATAACCTTTCATATCTCAGTCCCCCTCAGAGTGCTCATGTCCATATCGACCTCTCAGAGGAAACTCCATCACAGCTCTTCAAAGCAGGAGATGCTCAGCTCTTCTGAGGGAAACTTCCATTTTGTTTGCATCAAAAGATGATAGTACATTTGGACTAATCAGAAGACAACACTGGGTCCTATCACACACAACTCTTAGACACGCACACAAACATACTCTCTTGCCCTTCCCGGAAATCCCTCTTATCAGTTGCTCGGCCCATCAAAGTGAGTGGACTGCTATGAGTGGACTCTGTGTTGACAGTTCTTATTAGTTGGGCAGCAAATGCAGGGCTAACAAATGTTTTTGAGTTTGTCTGCTATCGCTCTCCGGACAACTGCCAGGGACGCGAGGATGCTGGAAGAGAGAGCAAGTCTGTATGATTGCTCCAATTTCAGTGCACTTGGCTTTCCGGAGTTTCCACCGCCTGCTTATTCTGACTGACTTTTGGTTTTGCACCGCTTACTATTCATTCATTCTGTTCTCATCTGATTAACAGATCAACAGGCTGACGAGTTTCCTGCTATTGTCTCTTATCAGAACTGAATACTTACTGAATAGACTTTCTATTCAGGTCTGTGTGCATGGGACTTGTAATACAGCAAACACAATGCATGCTTGAACGCCCATGCTGTTAATCTTTTAAGTGTGAAGTGCAGGTTATTGTGATCCCGTTCTTCTAATGATCAGGTGTTTGTGTATATTTTAAAATATATTAAAATAGAAACATTTGTTTAATAATAGTAAGCATACTTCACAATAATTTCATGTTATTTGATCAAATAAATGTAACATAATAGACATTTATAAAAATAAAAAAAGTCCTTAAAGGTAGTTTATATAAAACACAAGTAAATGTTGACATTTAGTTTATAATTAGTTATTTATTATATTATAATTCGTTTATTAATTAATTATAATTAAATATCAGTAAAAGTCACTTATAAATCTGATACTTCAGTGCAAATAATTGGAATCAGCTCACAAAATATGAAGGTTAGGATATATAAGATGTACAGAGATGTGTATGTGTAAGGGATTGAGAGAATACTGACCTTGGGAACGGGTTGTTATAAATTACAGGTGTCCACTCTTTCATTTACCATTCACACAAAAGCATTGTGTACAGAAAACAAAACAGCAGGTTCTGGCGCACTGAGAGACCATTCAGAGCTCATTTAACCAGTGAGAGGTGGATAAAGACGGCATGACAGGCAGCACAGATGAGATAAACAGAAAAGGACAAAAACAACATCCCTGTCAGAATGTCTGTTTCACAGGGCAGGTGCAGTTATTTTCAGATACGTCAGTCATTGCGGCTTTTTCTAAAATGAAATGTTTTGTGGGTTCCTCTCCTCGCGTTTCTCTGTCTCTGTCCATTAAGCTGTTCATTACAGCATGTCCCTCTACCTCTCCAACTCCCTGTCCATCACTCATTCAGATTCAGCGTGACACAGGCAGATTAAGAATGTGAGCTAATGGAAAGAGTGCACTGTGGAAAAGAGGAGGAAATTAAAGTGAGCCTGAATTGAGATTACTCAACTCTGAAAGGGGCACAATGGCATTCCACAGCCATACTTACAGTAGTCAGGGTAGACGTGTTTAATCTTGACACATATTAAAACGAGGCCTTGAGAGATAGAAGGACAGTCAGTTTGATAGTCTCTACTGTCTTAAGTTTCAACAATTACAACACATCCACTTTAAGATCAACAGATAAGATATATATATATATATATATATATATATATATATATATATATATATATATATATATATATATATATATATATATATATATATATATATATCACATTGTCGTACTATTTCACAGTATTACTGTTTTACTGTTTTTGTGATCAGGTAAATGCACCCAATGTAATCTCTAAACTTATTTAAAAAATTGTTGACCCCAAACTTTTGAGTTACAGTGTACATGCATCTGTTCAAAGATTCTGCTCATAAGTGACATTTACCTTGACTTTCTTTGTAAATTCTATTATTTGCCTTGTTTTTCATTTCATCCACAAACCCATCAGCATAGACTGGGACATCCCAGCAGGAGTTATCCAACTCTTAAGACACCTTCAGCATTTCTCACTGAATGTTAGACTGAAGAATGAAATTTCACGTTTAATTAAAAGCCTTCCTGAATGAAATCTGAAGTGATATCTGCTTTCACAGTGCAGCTTTTAGTTCACTTTAGACCTTAGACTCGCGTGCAGTAAATAACGTGCAGTTTAGCAATTAATAGTTTATGTTGGAGACCTTGAGTGCAATGTTACCTCAGAGATACATATTTCAGAAAGGTCATGAGTTGTCATTGGAAGTACTCCAATGCAAAACATATAATTACTTCATTGAAACATGTTTTTTTGGGGCGGAAGAACTCAGAAACATTTGTCAATGTTTGTAGAGGCTGAATGCATCCACATGTACTTTTGTTCAACTGCTTATTGATAACTTGTTTTGCAAAGAAAGTTTCATTTCGAGTTTGTGGCTGCAAACCTACTATTTAAGTCATAGCATTTTAATGCCACCAAATTCATTTAAATTCTAGGGTTTAAAAGAAGCCCATAAAAAAAAGATTACATTTGAAAACCAAAATATCAAGTTCATTTATCAGAAGCTGGTTTTGGACCAGAATTTTGGCAGAATCAGAAATAGGAAGTGATTTGTTTTCCAGCATGAATGAAAGGAGTAGGACATTTTCTTCTTTCTCTTTCTGACAGTCTGGTCTGTGGCATGATCTCCAGATCTCACTGAAACACTGTTTTGTTCAGAACATATAAAAGAAGGCAGAAAAAAAAAGAAAAAAAAAAGGAAAAAAAAAAATTCAGTCATCATTTACTTCGCTTCATGTCATTCCAAACCTGTATGACCTTCTTTCTCCTGTGGAACACAAGAGCATATTTCGAAGAATATCATTATATAGAAAAATAAAATAAAATATTTTGTGATCTACAGAAACCACATCAAACAGGTTTAGGATGAACTGAAGTTGGGTAAATGAAGACTGAATTTTCCCCATTTCCCGCTCCTCAGATAAATACAATCTGTAATCTGTTAAAACAAACTTGTAATCTCACATGACTCCTGGGAGTTTCAAAAAAAAAGATCCTAGCAACCTCCAACTGTTCTCAGATGTGCCACAGTACCAATATCTGCCATAAAAGCTCGATATCACCACAAACATCTATCATTAAATTCTTTAAATAAACTATTTCAATTATTCTATCCTCATTCATTTTATCGGTCTGTACTATTACTGTATGGTAACTTATTAAGTTATTTATTTATTTTTTATTACTGAAACTTAATTGTCTCATTTTCTATTATTTATGGGATCCAATACAAAAAAAAAAATATAAATAAATAAATAAAAAATCCATAAGAGTTTTCATACAGCTGCACTCAAATCTGGAAAGCAGCTCTGCATTTGTAGACCGCGAGGCACAGTCATGGTTCTTAAAGGCAATTTCCATGCACTACCACCAACTACCTGCCAGCTACAGTAAAATGCATTGCCTGTTTAATGGATGTTTTTAATAATATCAGTCTCTATATCAAAGGTTAACAGCTTACAGTGTGGCATATCTTTTTAAAGCATGAATGCTTCTTTGAAGTTATGGAAGTCACACACACACATCCTCTTTGGCTCTAAACTCTATATTTGCTTGCGTTTCAAATAAGGGCAGAATAAGGCGAGTTTGCTCGAGTATTTACGCATTGGAATGAATTCTCAGATATTATTTGCGGTGCTTAAAAGATCACGGCGCCTTGCCTCGTGTTTCAATTCACAGCTACACATCAACATGTTTCTCTGCAATATTCTAGAGGAGAATTCTATATAAATACCTATTGCTGAATTCACTCCCTTGTAAATTATGCAGCATAAGGGTGGATAAATTATTAAGTTATGTGTCCCGGTTTGAAGCTTTGAAATCTGGGCTTTAGCCAGGGAAAGCCTTGCAACTTAGAATGACTTCTAATGTACTGTATATACATTTGCAGACTGTATGTTCAGGGTGGCTCGGGGTGGTTACTTTCCAGGCACTGGGCCAGTGATGCTCCCTAAAGAAGAGTTTAGGTCTCTGTGAGTATGTCTATGTTCAGAAAGGTCTGAATGTCAAAAGGTTGTCCTTCAAATGTCTCTGCTGTTATTCATGTGAGCTCAAAATCTGAATTTATTGGACTTCGGTGCGGTCTTTTGTTCAGTTATTTGATTCATAAGGCAGTTAGCAAGTTTTGGGCTATGTTCACAAACATTAAAATGTTGTAGCCTATTCTTATTTGTTGTGATATAGTCTTGACAGTCAGAAAGTTTTATGACATTTTTATTGCAATTTAATAACATATCTTCTTACCATGGAAAACTGTTGTACTTCCGTCCTTTAAAATTGAACAGACCTTTGTGTCTGCTCACTTTCATGAATGTCCTTGAATATAGTTGAGGAAAATGTATGTGCACAAAAAAAAAAAAAAAAAAAAAAAAAGGTACAATGAACAGGCCAACTTATGTGAAATCGACTGTTATATATATTGTTTGGCAGTTACAGTATATCACAGTATACACTACCAATAACTATATATATATATATATATATATATATATATATATATATATATATTGTGTGTGTGTGTGTGTGTGTGTGTGTGTGTGTGTGTGTGTGAGTTTGTGTGTGTGTGTTTTTACTTGAATATATTCAGGATGTTTCAAGAACATTTTCTTTTATCTCTGTAACTGTCAAAATAAAATAACAAAACAGAAATTAATGGTATTTATTTATTTATTTATTTATTTATTTATTTTATTTTATTTTATTTTATTTTATTTTATTTTATTTTATTTTATTTTATTTATATTTTTTTTCTTACAAACTTCAATATCAAATCCAGTGCCACAACAGTATGTTTTCTGTCACTCCTACACAAAGCAAAATGCAAAATCAGAGTTTATAGACACATAGACTGACATCTGGCAGAAAGCAAAGAACACAAGTGCTGTGTGGGTGTATTTTTAATAAATAAATAAAATTGCACAGTTGCCATAAAAGCAAATACATGTTGTTTAACTAAATGCCATATATAATGCCTGTTTGGTAACTGGCTCATTTTCAAAATGTTTGGTTAATAGTTAGCATAATAGCATAAAAAGCACAGGCAGTAATACCTGGCGCTGCAACTTGAAGATGACGATGTGTTCTGGTGACCTGGTCAGACTCCTAATAATTCAGATGAATAAATAAGAGTACGCATTAGTTCATTCACAGACATGTACATCTCAACAAAAGGGTATAATGTGCATGCCTTCCAAAAAGTCAATGAGGCACATGTCCCCAAATTTAAGTACTGCCAGAATGATGAACTGATGTGACATAGAATGTCTGAAGCAATGCATCGTGTGGAGGGTGGTCTAAAAAGGCGCTTACAACTTATTTTATACCGTTTCTAGCAGGCTTCTACCACACAGGCAGGCTCAGCATGGATTACTGAACTTAGAATTTTTCATCCGTTCACTTGTAAAGCTGTAGCTGTGAATCCATCACACAGTACTGACATGGCACATGACAAAGAAAAAAATATATATATATCCGTAGTGACAGATGATGGATCCACTATTGGCTTCTAGGGAATAATTCAAATGAACAATAGTCCAGATTATCCACCAGCTGCAGTATGGTGAAACCAGACTTAGAGAGGAATTTGCAGACAAAGGAGGAGAGTGAGAAACCAGGTGAATGTGGCTTTTGGCTTGTTTGCCATGTCTGGCATGTACAGCTTGCCTTGAACAAATTAGGTGTCAATTCTATCATCCTCAAGGCTATAAATTCAGTATTTTTGTCTTGATAATCTAAATTGTGCAAGATAAGACTATATCTTGAATTAAGTTTTTTTTTTTTATTTTCTGAAGTCACTGCCATTTTTTATCTCTGTTTATTGAAAGACTTTATATTTTGTTCCCCATCTCCTGCCTCAACAGTGTCTCTCCTTTAAGGACAAATCTAGTCAGAGCCTGTGGATTAGGGCTTACAAAAAAATACTCTAATGCTTAAAATAATGTTCTGTTAAGGCAGCAAAGATGTCAAGCATAATAATACTACTACTAATAATAATAATAATAATTGCTATTATTAAACAAAAATAATTATAATTAATTTGTGTTTATATCAAGCCATGGACAATGTTTGGCTTTTTATATATCTTTTACTTTTATCTCGTTACTTTTAGGACATTTTTATTAGCATTAGCAGTGGACCTGAACCCATTTGTCCAGGTTTTGACAGTATACTCATCTTTGTTTAAACTGCTTTTAAATTAAAATCAGACTTCACTTCCTTGTAAATGAACATGTTCTGCCTTCGTGTTCAAACATGGATAACCTTGATTCACTTTGTCACATTAAAAGGTCAAAATTCCTCATGTGGTATCCCGGTCAAAATGGACTAGTTTCTATCTTTGCTGTCTATATTTAACATAGGACACACTGAACAGGAA
This sequence comes from Carassius gibelio, assembly GCF_023724105.1. Lineage (NCBI taxonomy): Eukaryota > Metazoa > Chordata > Actinopteri > Cypriniformes > Cyprinidae > Carassius > Carassius gibelio. Next base: position 14,139,282 of record NC_068404.1, on the reverse strand, counting down.
TTTCCCATGATGCAGTGTGCAGGTCATTTCAATAACTACACACGTTGGCATGATAAAATGTGGATGCCTGTTTCCCTCTCAGTCTTTTCTTTTGCTTTTTGTCTTCACCATAGTTCTGATACAAGTGGGAATAGTAATTAGAATGAGAAGGGGGATTGGGTCAAGTTTTTCTCTTTGGTAAAACACATCAGTTATTCAGCTGACTCATAAGAGAAACACTTGATGTGCTTTTAGTCTCATCAAAACATTCTTTACAAATCTCTTAAAGATTCCTCTATAAGATGTGTTTCATGCTTTAATGTGGTTTTCTGTCCATAGTTGGTTTAAGATGGTGTACCAGCTTGGCCGGCTAAGACCAGCAAACCACCTTAGTCTGGTTTATTTACTTCTTATGGGAGTCAGTGTGACTTTGTCAGTGTGACGTTTGTTTTGGCTAAATGAAAATGAAAGTTCAAGATTAAAGAGACTCCCAGAGGCTCAAGCTCATCTCTGAGTCACTCCGCTGAGATTCAGTGCCCTCTCTTTCTCACCTCCGCAGTGCAAGCTCACAAATGCCTTGCATCGCTCTTCGTTCACAGGTCTGCTGTCATCCTTCCTGCCATTATATCAGGAACACCATGTATTTAGATGCCACTGTCAAACAAGCACCTAGACTAAAAAAATAAAAAATAAAATAAATCAGCAGTTTAATCTATCCCACAGGTGACTGTCAGCAACATCATTCAAATTCCGTGAAATGTTATGAGATTTGAGGTGGTACAGCGCTTTTGGGAATTGGAAGTGTTGATTGGTGTACTGAAAGGAAACACAGCAATGTGGCTTTTTTCACACCTGAGAGCTCGCAAGGAATAGAAAACAGTTCGAAAGGCATCCACTGGTGTGACTTTGTACATTTCTTTGAGTCAGCTGAATTTGTTTCTGACAACGTGACCAAACTCCCATAAGTGTGGAGGGAAAAGGATAGGTTGGAGCAGCGTTTTCAAAAGCCCAGAGCAAACCTACTTCAAAGGTTACTGAGATTTTGTCAAGAGAGGCACGTTCCTCAACATCCTTAGCTGGTCCTCCAACAATATTTCTATCAAACAAACTATAAGTCCTATAACCCCCGACCCCAGGGTGCAAATTATTGTGGGATTTAGGGGGACTGACCTTTAAAAAGTTGAAATTAAACACTAGACGGTGAGGCTTAAAAGTATGCATTCCTTTTACATATAATTACATAAACATTTCACCAGATTTTCCAAATGCTTCAGTAAGAGTCAGAGTGCACTAAATAAACCCTTGTGAATGGACGTTTGCGTTCATGTGTGGTGGTAACCATAGTAACACTAAGTTGTTACAGTAATTTACACCTGAAGTGTCATCCACATAAACTGCCAAACCTTCAGGCTTATTCACACCAATACAAATGTTCAGCATGAAAACTTGTTTGTACATACCAATGTGTAAAATTGGCATACAGCTGAATGAACTCTCACTCTCTGGCGGTACAGTAGGTGGCACTTATAGAAAAGCAGAAACCCTTCATCAGTTACTCTGGTAAACATATTACATAGTTAACTAAAACTAAAACCATTAAAAAAATAATAATAATTATAATAATAATACAAATATATTGAAATAAAATAACCATCAACTGAAATAATATATATTTTTTATAATAATTATCTTATCTTATTATATTATGTTTTATTTACAAAGGCAACCTTTCTCATTTTAATTTAGTTTTAGAACTACACAAATAATGATATTAATAATAATAATGTAAAAAATTAAAATGAAAATTTATATATATATATATATATATATATATATATATATATATATATATATATATATATATATATATATATATATATATATATATATATTAGGGGTGTAACGGTTCACAAAATTCACGGTTCGGTTCGATACTATACACTGATGTCACGGTTCGGTTAGGTACGGTTCGGTAAGTTTTAGATAAAGCAAAATGTAAAAACATCTCAACTTTTCAGAATGCCGCAAGCGCACCGCGGGTCATGTGACAAGAACTAACCAATCAGCTTCATCCTTTCCAATAACAACGTTGAAAGCTCAGCCAAGATGAAGTAGCAGCTGATCAAAGTTGTATATGGATTGCAATTTTGAAATAAATTTAGTAGCAGAGCTAGCCTACTGCAAGCGATTTTTTGAGCTGCAAATCCATTTATCCTTTGATGAAATTTCCCTGTCTTCGTGGAGAGAGCAGCACGTCATTGTTGCTTAGCAAAGACAGACGCCTCATGAGCGCTTCTGCCCGAGCGCTTTGGAAAGAAGGAGAAAGACGCGCCTAGCATTTTCCACGCGTTTTTAGGTGCGATATGTGAACGGCCCCTAAGGCGCTCGTTCACTCAGCACGCGCTGAAGGCTCGTTGCAAAATGTCTAATGCATTTAACAGACCAGAAATAGAAGATCCTCCAATACTTTGGATTCCCTGTAAGCTATAATGGTGATGACAGAATGAATGGTAAATAGTAAGGTGTCATATCCGCGGCTATAACGTAAATGAAGCCTACTAATCCCCACAGTGATGTCTTTTGCCCTGTTTGAATCCATTGGGAATGTCTGTCTAATGCTGCGGGGATAGTTTGTTGCGTGTATGTTTCTCCTTTTTTTCGTCTTTTCCCAGATACTGACACACTAAGGTGATGTCGGCGTAAATGAGTTGACATGTTTCAAGCAGTGGCGGCTCCAGACAATTTTGATTGGGGGGGCAATGGGGGGGTCCTAGTCTTTTCAAGGTGGGTCTCATGAAAACCAACAAAAAATACAGTGGACATGGCTAATAACTGCATATTACTGCTACTAAACAACAAAAACACCTTTGCAATGTAAACAAATGACAGGCTACATTTGTTATTCATATTCACACTGCACTTTCATGTCAGGTATATTATGCATTTTTATTGACATTGATATTTTTACATTTATTTCCAGTTAGATATTATTGAGTTTACAGGCTAAAGTGGTCTTGCTGTTGTAAACACTGTTGCTATTGTAGAAAAAAATATTTGCATCACATTTAAAATATAATTATATTTTAATTCATTTCTGAATTGTTTTTATTTTTATAATGATAAGTCAGATAATGAGAAAATCTGAATAAGCCTTACCAGTGTTGTGATAATTATTTTTACGTGTTAAAAATAAATAAGTACTGTAATATAATAAAAGTTTAGTCAAATAACATAAAAAAGACCAGACCCCTCAGTGCCTGTGAAACTTTTCTCCCTCAAACAGCACGCTAGTGTTACTTCTACACTACAGGCTACACACAGCAATATAAACAACATATCTGCATGTTCTCACATCACATCGTTCTTGTAAAATAATAATAAGTAAATAAACATCAAAATCACTTCGCTGAGAATGAAACACCACTTACCAGCTGCCACGATGTTGAAAATATCCTCTAGCAATTAAAAAATGCGCTTGCAGCGTGAGGCATCTTCCCGGTTGGATGAGGTCGTTGTCAGGTGAAAGGTCATCATGTTGGTCATTTTATTTACGGCTAAATTATTATTTATAAATTGTACTAATATTATGATTGGGCGTGGGCAGGCATTCACAAAAGTTTATGTTATTACAAAAAAAATTTGAGGAAATTTTGCTTTGACAAAAGGGCACTTAAGGGGCAAAGGAGCAGGTGCTCAAGTGAACCAGTTCTTTCGGACAATTCGATCAAATAAACCAGTTGAAAAAAAAATGGTTCACCGGTTCTTTTGCGCTCGATGTAATGCCGTCATTGGCGATGATTGCCCTTCATTCAAGCCTTTGGTTTACCAGCGCTTATAACATTAGCACAGAATCAGTTCAGACTCAATCACCAAAAGAATAAGTTCGGTTCAGATGCGCTCTGTGTCAGTCTGCTTCAGGCTGAATCACACATGCGCATTATCATCAGCTCGTCGGTTCTCGCATCGGACGCGTCCGACAGAAACGGTTCTCGGTTCAGTGTACGAATAAATGTCGAAATAATAATTATTTATTATTGTTCTGCGTAATTTGAAGAGAAAATTTTTTGGAATCTTTATCCCGAATATATATATATATATATATATATATATATATATATATATATATATATATATATATATCTTTTTTTTGTCTCCGCTGGTGTACCCTATTGTCATGTAGCAGATGCGACCGTTGTTTTTTTATCCACCACTCTCTTGCCATCACCATTATAGCTTACAGGGAACCCAAAGTGCACTCAAACACCAGACCTGTTGGTTATTGGAGGATCTTCTATTTCTGGTCTGTTAAACGCATTGGCCACCACGTACCGTGCGTGAACTGCTCGCTCACTCAGCGCGTGAGTGAGCGAGCGCCTGACTGAGTAGCCTAACATAAACATCTAACTATAAGTTGGTGTTTTTTTCTTCTTCAGGGGTGTCAGGGGCATTGCCTGTTACGTAGTATGGGTTATTGGGCTACCTTGATGAACGCATATCATTATATTTCACTTTTTTTTCAAATATAATTAATTAGTTCAACGAACCGTTCGGTACATAATGCGTATCGCGTACCAATACGAACGGTTCAATACGAATACGTGTATCGTTACACCCCTAATATATTATATATATATGACTAGTTTTAAATAGTAGTCAAAACTATATAATTGTATCTTGATAATACTATAACACTACTTCTACATCATTTTCATGGAACATTTGTCTTGGTTTAAACAGGCCTTAATAATTGCAAATGGGCCTTTTGTTTGAATGTGTCTAGACATTATAAACTGAAAATAGCTGACAGAAATTTCTTTAAAAAGTCAGTCACCCAGAAGGTCAGTGAACAATTTGTGAATTTCCCAGTCCCTCAAAAACAGTTGCTACGTTGATAACCAAGCCCAATCCCAGCCTTGTTCTGTTGATCCAGGTGCATCTCCCATGTTACAAATTCATAGTAAGCCTAGAAATATGTCCACAGGCTGGTACACTGAAGTGAAACGTCAGCCTTTATTTTGCATTAATCATCTCCACACAACCCTGCTAATGTCATCGAACGACCACGGCATTACACATTAAACCCCAATGGCACAACGAAAAATAGCTTTTCAAAGTCTCTATGCACATCATACATGATAAATGAATCTATTTTGTCTTAATGGTAAATGGTGCACTAATGTTGGGAGTGCGTTTGGGTTATTACCCACAATTAGGACATGAAGGCATTTGAGCTTAAATGAGGTAGAAACTATTAAAGCAGAGACGACAGAGTGCTGTAGAGGACAAGTGAGCATTTAATGCAATCATGATGGCGCAACCTGTCTGGAACGAAACAGGTTCATGGAACAATGTGTAACCTCTTCGTGACACACACACACACACAAACACCTAAAGAGGGGTAAAAAAACTATTACTTATTGCTACTCTTCCTGTGACATGTGGTAAATGTCTTTGCTCTGGCGCTGCATGGATGCCCGCTCAGTTACGCTTACAGTTATTGCTGGAGTCATTAGGCCCCGGGGAAAATAAACTGACTTCAAGCAAAGCACGGAGATAGAATCACTCACCGATGGAGTTAAGCACATGAAGGACAAACCGTTGTCTGGGGGCAAATATATCGGGAAGAATTTAAAGGTCCATTCGGAATATTTGACAAATGTATCCTTTACTGCAATCCACACTTAGTAGGGACCTGTATTTGATTTAATTTTGTTAGACTGAACCTCAAGAATACTCCACATCCAATTAAAAATCCTGGTTGGTCATTCCCAACCAGGGCTAAATGTAAAAATGTTCAAAATGGGAAAAAGTATAAATGTTTTTTTGTTTGTTTTTTCTTGGCATTGTAATAAGTATTTATTTTATTTATTTATTATTATTATTATTATTATTATTATTATTATTATTATTATTATTATTATTTTTATTTTTTTTTTTTTTTATTTTTTTTTTGCTTTAATTTATTCAGCATATATTACATTTTAAATAAGTGTTGTTCATCAAACAATACTGGAAAAAATGTTTCACAGTTTCCACAAAAAGTATGAAGCAGCATTTTAATAATAAGAACTATTATTGAGTATTGTGGACCAGTATTATAAATTCATTATTGTTTTCAGGAATAAATTACATTTTAAAATATATTCAAATAGAAAACACTTATTTTATACTGCAATATTATTTCACAGAATATGTATTTTTAAAATATTATTTTAATCAAATAAATGCAGCCTCGGAAAGCAAAAGTGTATTTAATAATATTGATTATTATTTAGCTTCAATGACATGGCTATGGGGATACATGAGACAAAAGAGGCTGGAAAACACTGCCCTGGAACATCTACCTGGTTCCAGGACAGTCCATGAAATACAGTCGATGTCTGAGGCAGAACAGGAAGAAGTAAAACACATCGGCTGACTCTTATGTGCTCTTTGACATTCTGTAACCAGATCGGCTGTTTGTACAGGACTAATGGCAGCCACGGGAATCAGGGGCCCTGAGATTTAACTGAGTGGGAATGTGTAGAATGGTGGAGAAGTGGGAAGAGAGCATGAAAAACTCCAGCAAAGGAAAGAAACTGAGAGTCTAGCCTTAAACAAGATTTAAGCAGAAGATGTTTAGCAGAGGTCTATATAACCAGATAGTTAATAGTATTTATTCAATGCAGAGGGATATTATGTTTTATGATAAACTATTATTCACCAGTTTATTATTTACACAACAGATTTTATAGGTGTGCATGTTTTTAAGACCAACTGTTACACTGGTTTCCCCTCAGAATTATTACTATACTAAATATTGTGATATGATCATAAATATAATGATGTAAATTATTAACCATTTAAAGGAGCACTCAGTAATAATAACCTGAACTATGATTAATTTATTAAGTTGGAAAGTGTCTTATAACAAGGGGGTTGATCAAATCATGCTGTTCAAGTGATATTGATATGAAGCTCCTGTTAGGCTACTGATACGAGTCTTTATTTTATGTAAATGCATTTAAAGAGATTTTTTGCATTGCCTTACTTTCCGTTGTTCTTTTAGTCCTGCTGTGTCCTGCTGGAGCTCACTGTGTGCTTGGTGTCTGTCTTTGAACACTGATGACAGTTGACTGTGTATATACGCAGATAGGTTCAATTTAGACTGTCCCATCCACTTGTTCAGGCCAAGATTTGACCCTCACTTATCCACGGATGGCGTCAGTCTCTCCCTTACTCCAAACACGGTATCGATTCAATCTCAAAGCACGCAATTAAGGCTACATCGGCGATATGGGCAGAGTGTCAGCCTCGATGAGGCCCAGTGCATGTCAACATGAGGGCCTTTTCAACTACCCTCTAATGTACCTTTCAAAAGAACTGTGAAATATAAAAGAAAGGCTGAGGGAGAAAAGGCAAAGAAAAAAGACAGATAAATGAGCTCCTCGAGTGGAAGAGAGAGAAGGGGAGGCCAGTAGGCTGAGAAAAGATGGTGTTGCACATCAATTGAGAGCAAATTGTCCAGAAAGGAGGACAGAAATGCATCAATCTTTTTCCTACAAGCCTCCACAGGAGAGCTTTAGACGGTTTGGGAAACACTTTCCAAGGTCTTTCTAGGCGATTCCAAGAACCATTATCGAGTTGGGCTTACAGAAGGTGCCTATTTCACACTTGATCTGACATTTCTTTCATAGTTTGTATTCAAGTGCAGATTTGTTTGGGGTCTATCGTAATAGTCTGATTATGTTTCTCATTATTTGAGATTATTATTGGGACAGTGGAAGACATTTGGTCACTTTGGCTGTCTTGGCTTTCTCGGAGTTGGCCCACCACATTTATAGCTGTTCCACTAAATCATAATTAATGATTTTCATACTGGCTGTTGCCAATTTGTAGTGCAAGTGAAGTGAGGTAGTTTAGATGTAATTTGGCAGTCTGCTAATACATGCTAGTATAATATACAGTGATTTGTTACATATGACTATTTTTATAATAACAGTTGTAGGTGTTCTGTGGATGGATCTTCATAAATCAGGCCTGTATTGTTTAAGCAATGGAGATAACTAAGACAATAGATCTCCAAAACACAGAACAACTGATAGACAAGAAGGGTAAAGTGACAATATATAAAGTAAAGCAGAATGCAGGTGGTGACAACCTAGGTTGCCGGTTTGAAACCTAGAGCTACCGAAGGAATGATTGTTTACTCCACCTCATGTGATTCTAAACCCATGGTCAAACCCTGACACTACATAGTTTTATTTTATTATTATTATTATTATGATCAGCTAACATAACATAACTCATAAATATGTCATCATAGGTTAAGGAGGGGGAAAAAGCTGCCAGCAGGAGAAACAGCAGAATAAAAATATTCTTCATAAATATTACATGCAGGTTCAAGTCAATGCTAGTGCTGCAGGTCCACCAAGATGATGGACAGTGATATTACAGACGCCTCTCAGATCAAACAGAATTTAATCAAACCCAACGATCTAAAAAGATGATTAACATCCTAAAAGTGTCCGATACTTTCTGTCAGCTGTTTGGAATCAGAATCAAAAAAGCGATATCCGACTTGTAAATGAATCGCTCTTTTGAGTTGTGTTACAGATAAAGACATTCACCATCCAAACTAGGCTTAATCCAGATGATTGTTTCCCATTGCCATTGTTTGTCATTCAGCCTCATATACATGTATACTAAATTCATAGTCATTAAGAACAGATATTACTTTTAATCCACCTTGATCCAAGCTGAGAAAGACTATCAAACAGATAAATACAGTTGTTAGAAATGTCATCTGTATTTTCACATTTATATTTCAATAGACTTTCACTAAATAAAAAAAATACAAATAAAATAAAAAGTCTGTGTAATTGTGTGTGTGTGTTTATGTATGTACCCATGTTTATGTATACTAAACAATATGTGAATTAGTTTATGTATCATCTCAAATAAAATATATTTACCTGTGTTTGTTTGTCTTTCAAGCCTAAAAACATTTGTGGTAAATTACACACATTACATTTGTTGGTATAGAGAAAAAAAAAACAAAAAAAAAACATATTATGTATTGTGCATATAGACTGTCCATTGTGACACCTGAACCATTATCATAAAAATTATCATAGTTCAATATTTTATTTTAGTTACATATCATAGCAGACTGATATGTTTAAATGTATGAAAAATACAAGATACAGTTGTGAGATTTAAAAGCTTTGCCGCTTATTTCACTAAAAAATGCTTATATTTTAGTCCTTTCCTCACACAAAAATATTGTATGGCTTCATAAGACTTGAACAGCATGAACATTCAGCTAAACTTATTATTTTTATTTTGGTATGCAATATGCGCTTTGTAATTTTTGCATGAAATATTATTTTAAGGTTAGAATGCTCTTGAGGAAGAACTAAAAGCGTCTGGATGAAAAGCATCTGCTTTACAAGTGAACAAAGGATAACATTGAACAACACAGTTTATTGAACATCCGTTCTGACTTAAGCACAGAGATAAGAGTTTGAAAAGCAGAAAATATATTTGTATGAATAGTTGTGGCCCCGTTCGCTATTGGTCATCAGAAATTCCCTTCCACAAATTTTTCTTTCTACCTATAACTCTCTCTCTCATGCTCTCGCTTTCTCTGTTGGCAGCAGCACTGGCAGGAGTTATTACTGTGAGAAATGATTGGGCGGGTGCTGCCAGACCCTCTTGTTCACTCAGAAGTCTCCTACAATTGCACACGAACACAGTTTTGTGCCTGAGCACTCTCAAACCCACTCACATTCATGTTCACCATCTCTCTCACACACACACATACACACACACACACCTGCTTAACCCACACCTGCCTGGACACCACATGGCCTCTCAACCTTGTATGGTCTCACTCTATTTCTCTTTCTCTCTCTGGACTGGGATCTGTTCACCTGCAGGTGTCAGTGTGATTGCCTGCAGAGGGGAGGAAAAGCTTGACCTTTCCTCGCTCATTCTTCCTATGTCCCTGCTTACACTCTTTCTCTCCATCTCTTATGCAGCACAGAGGAGCAGAGAGGGAAATGGCCAGACAAAGCGTAAAGCATTCAGCTCATGCCTCTAAATTATGATAAATTAGCCTCTCTGGAGAGAATATAGGAATAAAAGACTGAAAAAGTAAAAAGCTGTGACTAAAATTGACTTTGACAACTTCTGTCTTTGCAAGCGAATAAAAAATAGTGCATTTACAGAAGTGTGTGCAGCCTTTTGGCAAATGGCGACCCTTTCTTTTCTTTTTTCCTTGTCTTTTTTTTTCTTTTTTCATGAAAGGTGAGAAAAATATGTAGCCTTTATATAAAACAATAGTTGGCCATTTTGCCGAACTGAAATGAAAGGCTTAGCACTGACTGAGGTAAAACGCTTTTCTTTTCTCCGGTACTTAAACTGAATTACACGCTTCTTTAAAGTGTTCACTCTGAATGAGCACAGATGGACAAGTCACAGAGAAATACAGTGCCAGTACAAAGAGTCCTTTTAAGAGTATGAGCTGTTGATTAGTCCTGACAGGACTCCTGGTACTTGACAAAAATTATTCAGCCTCAGGTATGAAGGTAAGGTATGAATGTTTAGGAAAGCTGTTTACAATGTAATTTTTAATATGCAGAAATAGATTTTCCTGACCTATATGTGTGCATTTTAAGTTTTAAGTCTCATAAATTGGTTAATTATACAGGTTTAACAGTTTTTATTAATTTATTACAAATTAATATTTTCCAATAACTTTAAACTGATTTTGACATTTTATGGACATTTTTACCTTTATGAGGCTCTTTTTTTTTTTTTTTTTTAAGTGTCCATTATCTTTTGAGTAGAATTCTTACAATTAATCAGTGAATTAGAATTATAAGACATTCATGCTGTTAACAAACAATTTAAATCAACTCACAAGCTCCATCTGAAGTGGCATTTAGATGTATTTACACACTGTTTGAGTCAAGACATGAATGCATTTAATCTGCAATTACAAATGCATAAATATTAGAGATGTTCCGATTTATTAGAGATGATCCCTTTTTCTCTTCCCGATACCGATTCCGATACGTGGGCTCAGGGTATCGGACGATACCGAGTACTGATCCGATACCTGGGTGTGTATCTGTATATACAGCTGTATATACTACTAGCCCTGTGTAAATTGCTAGAATTTTTTTATGGTGTGCTTCAGACTTATCCCTTAATAAAACATGAACAAATACATGGTGAACTACTGTATTCATTTCAGTATTTTTATTATCTGACATGAATTTGACAGTAATATTATTTATTTTCTTAAGCGAAAAGGAACTTCAAATGCAGCCAAAAAACTAACACCGCAAACTAAAAACGGTATTTTAGTTTTACAATATAACTGTATAAAAACGGTAAGTCTAGGAATATAGAAAAATATATATTAATCAGATAATCTCTTTACAACAAAACAAGTAAAAAACAAGCAACCGTCTAGGCATAATTATTATTATTAATAGAGACGTAGTAATAATAATACGTCTCTATGTCACTATATGAGACACACAGCAGAGACTATAAAACAGCGAGCTCCCGCGCATCTGCGCCCGTCACCCACAGAGATGTAGAATTTGCAGGAGTAATATTTAAATAGTATTTTGCAGTTTAATATTCACAGACACTAGTATATATATATATATATATTCGGCTACAGTCTGGAGCCCTGCGCTTAGACTAACACGGAAGCGACTGAACGCAGCTGCGGGTACCGAATATACTAGGGAGTCAGTAACTTACTACCGGTACTACAGATACGCTGATATCATCCCATTTTTAAATTTTTAGCACTGACTTGGTAGTGAAGTGCCAGTACTTGTGGCATCCCTAGTCGTCATTTTACTGTCTAGTTGGTCTAGTCTGAAATACTGCTAAACAGCGGACATACTGCTAACCACTGATCTATAATATAGAAGTGGCTTCACTGTCTGTTGGCAGTTTAGAACGCGATGAACGATCCAGTCATATATAAGGTGTTTCTCAATGTCAAGGAAGGATTCCTCAGAAGCCAAAATTCAGAGGATGCTACGTCATCGACATCCGTCGAAGGACTGTTCCAATGTCGAGGATCCTCATAATTTCAACCGAGGACTGAGTCTTCATTCGAAAAATATCCCATACACAGGAAAGGATGGATATGTGTAGCCTTCGCGCTCTCAAATCACCCACAATCATATGCGCGCAGCTTTGCTATCTAGTTCAAAAAATTCAACCGAATTCAATTCGGACCTCTCATTTAACAATTGTTTGCTTGGTTGCCGTCACTGACATTAAGTCAAGTCAAGAAAAGTCAAGTCTATTTTATTGTCAATTCTTCCACATGTACATTACATACATACAGAGAATCGAAATTGCGTTACTCTCAGACCCCCGGTGCACGCAGATAGCATTAACATTAAAGAATAAAAATCGAGATAAAAATATAAAATGTAGATACAACTATACAATAAGGGAATGTTAAAAAAAAGTCATAATAAAATTAAAAATAAAGTTAAATAAAGCAGCGCCAAGGCAAAAGACAGATAGAGGTGCAAATCAATGAAGTGAACAACAGTGGAGATAAAAGGTTTTTTAGTGCAAAAACAAAAGCTTATTAAGTCTGACTAAAGTGATAAAGGGCTCAAGAGCAATTGATATTATACCAGAACAATTAATATTATACCAGTCACAGCGTTATTCATAGCTTTCTCATCTTTTTTTAACAAGGACCAAGGAACAAACGGAGGAGTTCATACGTCTCCGTGTAGAAAACAAGCAGCCGTTTACCGGGGAGAGATACACCGCGGCGAATGGATATCAGTGAGAAACAAATTATTTTTAAAAAGCAGACCTTTTCACTGACATAATGACGCAATGACGTGCACTTGCTAGCCTGTTCCATTTACTTGTTCTTTGAATGCTAAAGAGGAGCCTATGAAGGGACTGGTGTCTAAAGCATAGTCTTTTAATTAACTTCTTGTTTATTGAGCTGTTGTAAAAAATCAATATCACATTTGTAATCATGGTATTTTTTGGGGAGAAAAACTGCATTCTTCATGTGAAATTGATTGACTTTAGGAAGTGGTAGAAATATATAAATTTACTGCCCCCATGTCTTGAATTTGTGATCATTCTAAACATATTTTATTAGACTGAATCATGCAGTGAAAGAACGCACTCTAAATGTGCACTGTCACTAGTCTTCACTTTGTAGTGGTGTTTTGAATCTTTTTTTTTTTTTTTTTTTTGCAAAATACTCCATAATGTCAAATCACACATCATTAAAACAACAATTATAATATCGCAGACAATGCATATCGCACACCCCTACAACTGAGTCATCTCAGATGAGAAGATACGTTCTATTGGGTTTTTATCCTTGCAGCACCAAAGCATAATTAATGTAAGGTAATTATTTTACTTTAGTGTTTGTGTGTGTTATTGGGGAAATAAAGAGGACCGGACCTTGGGGGCCTCAATGGTGGGTACGGCCCTGTTCATGAAGTGTTTCAGTCTGGTTTTAAATCCCTGTATAGTACAGAAACTGCACTGTTGAATGTTTTAAATGATTTGTTACTTTTGTTACTAGCAGTGCTATAGTGCTATGTACGTACATTATTTGGTTTTGAGGCTTTAGATTCATCCTAGAGACTTGGGAATCTTTGGAATCTTTTTTAATCTGTAATAAAAGTTTAATTTGCTGATTTGTTCAGTGGCACAATATATCTTTAAGTGGGTGGTGAAAAGCAGCAACACAACCACAATAGACATCGGAAGGAATTATCAGATTTTCATCTGCAACCAAACTTCTATTATGCTCCTCTGCTGCACTTCACTACACAGTAGTGAATTTCTTCACATTAATTTGTTGTGGATGTGTGCTGGATGAAATTCAGTAAGTTTAGCAAGTCCACCAATCATGTTATGCATTTGTGATATAACCATTCTTTAAATGAGTTATTCATTAAAAATATTAGTTCAAAATACAACATTAGTGTGTGGAGGAGAGTTGTCAGCTGTGTCCAGCTCCACATCTGGGGTCTTTTCAGGTTCATCCAGATGGTGCTCTCTCTGGGCTGCATTGGCCCTCAGGGGCCCAGCCAGAGTACAGGAGCAAAGGGTCGTCATCAAACCTGCTGTATCCTCCTCTGTCCTCTCCACCTAAGACAGATCCAGCTGTGATTAACGGGCAGAGCCCTGTCCCTCATCCATCTTGTTCCTGCTTCCATTCCTTCTGTTTTATGGCTCTGTCTCTCACCCTTTCCTCTCCCTGACAAGGGACACTTACTTCTTTCATTCACTCTTCTGTAGCTGAAAAGGGGGGTAAGTGGGGTGACAGAGAAATCTGTTCCATTTCAGTTTCAATTACATTTAATTTAAGCAATATTGCTCAAGCAATAGTGCTGTTGTTGAAAATCATGGCTCAGATTTAACCCGTAGATCAGCAGCAACAGGACTGTTAGTTTGATTTTCCTGTAATAGTTCAATAAACAAGACGTTAACATTCAGTACTTTTCACAAGGAGTGGATCTGTTATGCTTCCATAGCTGCCAGTAGCACAGAAAATATTGTACAGGTAGAAGGAAGAATGAGTTCTGCTCAATAAAGCCTAGAAGTTACGTAATGTCCCATGGTAAGAGAAGAAACTAAAGCAATAAGAGCCTGCGTTCAAGTAAAAACTATTTCGAGAAATTACTGACTAAAGTGTTTGATTGGTCTATATACAATGCCCATGCTTTAATGTTAAAAATCTGGATATATCTCAAACACGACATGTGTGGGAGATAATCAATTAATATTTCCAAACTAAAACACACTTTGCAAAGAAACAGAAAGCTGGCTACAAAACAATAATCCTTTGGAGGCTGTCAGATCCACTTGAGATTATTAATGATTTATTTGTTTTTATTAAAAGAAAAAAAGGCCAGTGTCTTTAAATTGAATGGTAAAATTAAGAATTTTCACTATTCCAGTTCATTAAAATGGACAGCCTGGTTCTTGCATCAGCATGTATAGGGCTCATCTATGTCTTTCCAAGTAAATTAGATTTAGCCAAAATATATTTCCTTCACTTGATTTCTTAATGTATTGCATATGGCAGTGGTGTAGGTGATAAATTGCAGCTACATCTGTGCATATCTGAAGATGTTAGATGTTTAGACTCACAAGTCTAAAGTGTCTAGGGTGAGTTTAACATTTATAATCAAAACAATGAGGAAGAGTTGTGGAAATGAAGAAAATAAAACTGGCAGAAAATATTAATTAAATCGGAAATATTTCAAATTCAAATTGCATGTCATAAAGACAAGACAGGTAAAGAGAGAGAAAGAGAGCATCTGGATTCAATGGAGGCTCAAGTGAAGGAAATGTAAGTTTGTCCTCCTCATACTCAATTTTTTTTGTAATTAAATTAACATTAGTGTTTCATTCTCAATGCTTATGAGATGTAGAGAGAGAGAGAGAGAGAGAGAGAGAGAGAGAGAAAGAGTAATAGACATGTAAAGAAATTAAGCATTTTAACGTCAACTCTGTTATAGGTGTCACAATATACCGGTATTGCCGATAAGGTTATATTCAAATTATGAAATATCGACATTGTGTTAATTATAGGGTGTGATGATATACCGGCATTGGTGATAACCACAATATTTAAAATAAAAATTCAAACTTATCCTCTGATGCCACATGGACTACTTTGATTATGTTTTTATTACCTTTTTGGACATTGACAGTATACCATACATACATTTTTAATGGAGGGTCAGAACGCTCTATGACTAAATCTAAAATATCTTAAACTGTGTTCCGAAGATGAACGGAGATCTTAAGGGTTTGGAACAACCCATTCTCACTCCAAAGGCGTCAAAAACCGAAGCATGGTCAAGCGCCCCTAGCGTCACTTTTATGACGCCAAATGTGCCTCTCGGCGTCGAATATCGAAGCACTACGACATTCATTGCTTTCAATGGGAAACTTTTGGCGTCAGAATTCGACACGAGGACATGAGATGTTTATCGCTATGAAATCACTTTCAAGAAGTCTCATTCAGAACACATCGCGATACTTGCTATCAGTTCCACAGTTTGGGTGAGTAGTCGTATATACGCTCTTTTAATGCCTTTTATAAAATGTATTCTGTCTTATTTATTAATCAAATTAGTGCCATATGTTTAATCGCTGTATTATATCGGTCATCCGCGGCTGTCTTTGAGTTTCATTGCGTTTAAATAAATGAACACAGCTGCTAATTAGTCTGATTAAACTCTATCTGTCACGTGACGTGCCATAGACCTTCGAACAGTTTTATATTATTATTAATTTCAGGATCAATGATGTAAGTTGTATTTGTAGTAAAATCATGGTAATCACGACACTTACAATAGTAATAAATGAAATGTGAAGTTAAAACACAGTAAACAGGACATTAGTAACTGTATGTCACACACCTGGACTCATTTAATGTGTTTTTGCCCGTGACCCAGTTTCTGTCTTTCCGTGTTTGATTAGTTCCCAGGTGTGTCCATTATCTTCCTCATGTGTTCCATGTCCCTGTTAATTTAATGATTCCATCCACCTGTGTTTCCCCAATTATCTGTTGTACATAAGCCTTGTCCCTTCTGTTCTGTTTTGTCGGGTCTTCTCACTTGTGACCACTTGCTACTTACGTGTGTCTACCTCTGTGCTCCATGTTGGATATCCCCTGTGTTGGATATATTAAAAACCTTATTCCGTTTATCCTCGACTCCGTATTCCTTCAGGCAGCGTAAAACCGTGACAGAAGACCTGACCTCAAAAGAGAAAATAGAAAACTGCGTGTTCTTCCCTCCGTTTTGCTTTTGTTTTTTCACAGTCTTTTCTTTTCTTAGTGTCTATGGATCCCCTCTATCGTCCCGAATTCCTCATCCTCCTGCTGAAGCAGGAAGGACGTTCTCTCGAGGACCATACCAGACAGTTTTTCCTATTAGCTAATGCCACCAGCTACCCGGACGGCGCGCTCTGCACCTTCTACAACACCAGCCTGAACTCCAAATGCAGAGCGTTGTCGTCCGAAGATGGTCCTCGAGAGGATTTCGCCGCATTTGTGGAGTGGACTCTGGCGAGAAATGGGTCATCTCTCACCATCTGCCCCATAGAGGACCTCGCCAGCCCCACTCCCGACCCAGAGACCAGCCAGCCACCATCACGCCACACGGAGCCAGAGCCCACCGCAGCCGCAGAGCCCGAGCAATCCATTGACAGGGAACAGGATCTCGAGAGCGCGACTGACCAGGTGTGTGAGCCGGCAACACCGTGCATCGTGGGAGTCCTCGTGGAGATCGAGGGCGTGGAGGAAAGCCCTGCCCACACTCCTGCGACTGAGGGTGAGCTGTATACAGTCTCTGAAGGTCATAAGGTGCAAGCTCTGGATCTGATGGACTGGTCTATGGAGGTAATCCCTAATTTTCCTGTTTCCCCGCTGGTTCCGTCCAGCCCTGATTCCCCTGTATACCCTCTCAGTCTCCCACTCCTACCTCCTCCAGTCATTTCCTCTGCTCCATTTCCGCTGGTTCCGCCCAGCCCTGAGTTTTCTGTTTCTCCGCTGGTTACGCCCAGCCCTGAGTTTTCTGTTTCTCCGCTGGTTACGCCCAGCCCTGAGTTTTCTGTTTCTCCGCTGGTTACGCCCAGCCCTGAGTTTTCTGTTTCTCCGCTGGTTCCGCCCAGCCCTGAGTTTCCTGTATCTCCGCTGGCTCCGCCCAGCTCTGAATCTTCTGTTTCTCCGCTGGTTCCGCCCAGCCCTGAGTTTTCTGTTTCTCCGCTGGTTCCGCCCAGCTCTGAATCTTCTGTGTCTCCGCTGGTTCCGCCCAGCTCTGAATCTTCTGTGTCTCCGCTGGTTCCGCCCAGCTCTGAATCTTCTGTGTCTCCGCTGGTTCCGCCCAGCTCTGAATCTTCTGTGTCTCCGCTGGTTCCGCCCAGCTCTGAATCTTCTGTGTCTCCGCTGGTTCCGCCCAGCTCTGAATTTTCTGTGTTTCCGCTGGTTCCGCCCAGCCATGATTTTTCTGTTTCACCGCTGGTTCCGCCCAGCCCTGAATCTTCTGTGTCTCCTGTATTCCCTCCCAGCCTCCCTCTCCCGCCTCCTCCCAAACCTGCTGGTCCCTCTACTCCTCTTTCGCTGGTTCCGTCCAGTCCTGATCCTCCTGTCCTTCCTCCCATCCTTCTCCTCTCTCCTCCTCCTAGACCAGCCAGTTCCTCGTCATCCCTGCTGGTGCCAGTCAGTCCCGCAGCTCACCCTCAGTCCGCGCCATCGGGGCGCGGTGGTTCGCCGCTGGACTGCCAGTCTCCAGCTCCGCCTTGGCGTGTTAAGGCCCTGTCTCCGCCTCCAGCCTCCGAGCCCTGGACTCCTCCTCGGTCCTTCGACCCAGCGGCTCCGCCTTGGCTCTTAGCTCCCTCGTCTCCACCGTGGCCTGTCATCCCACCTGCTCCACCGGGCTCCCTCGTCCCTCCGGCTCCACCTTGGTCAGTCGTCGACCATCCGCCGCCTCGGGACTCCACTCCTCTGGTTCCACCTCGTCACTCCATCCCTCCGGCTCTGTCAGGCTCCTCCTTCCCTCCAGTTCCACCTCCATCCTCGGTCACTCCGGCTCCACAGCGGTCTGCCAGGACCCCGCCTCTGCCTTGGTCGCCTGAGCCTTCAGCTCCACCTAGGCCCTCCGGATCCTCGACGTCACCCTGGCTCTGCGGCTGTGCTGCTCCATCTTGGGCTCCTCACCCACCGGTGCAGTCTCCGCCTGTCGGCCCCCTGGTGTCGTCGACCCTTCCTTCACCATGGCTCCTCCCGCCGTCGACCCCACCTTGGATCTCCGTCCTGGCTGGTCTCTGGTGGACCATCTGGCTCCTCCTGCTCCTGTCTCCTCCCTGGCTCCTTCCTCCGTCGTCTCCTCCCTGGCTCCTCCTTCTGTGGTCCCTGTCTGCTGGCCCCCTCCTGGAAGTCCGTCCTCCACCGGAACCTCCTCCCAAGTTCCCACCTACGCCTCCCCCTGTTGTTTCTACGGTGCGAGGACGCACCTACCGGGAGGGGGGAGTACTGTCACACACCTGGACTCATTTAATGTGTTTTTGCCCGTGACCCAGTTTCTGTCTTTCCGTGTTTGATTAGTTCCCAGGTGTGTCCATTATCTTCCTCATGTGTTCCATGTCCCTGTTAATTTAATGATTCCATCCACCTGTGTTTCCCCAATTATCTGTTGTACATAAGCCTTGTCCCTTCTGTTCTGTTTTGTCGGGTCTTCTCACTTGTGACCACTTGCTACTTACGTGTGTCTACCTCTGTGCTCCATGTTGGATATCCCCTGTGTTGGATATATTAAAAACCTTATTCCGTTTATCCTCGACTCCGTATTCCTTCAGGCAGCGTAAAACCGTGACACTGTAACTGTAGTTTTACTATGGTATATTAATAATCAATACAACAATACAATAATCACCAAACCAGCTATGTTTGTATCACTGTAATGTTAGTGTTTTTATGTGCTTTTATATGACAGATATCACAGTAATCATATGTTCTGTACCATGCTTTTAATACCTTTTAATGTAAATCCAAAAAAAAAAAATGCAATTAAAAATAAATAATAAAACATGCATTTTTTACCATCTTGCAGTTCTTTCATATCAGTTTATATATATATATATATATATATATATATATTATATCTAAATATTTTGCTCACAGATCATTATTAACATTCTGTATATAATTCAATTTTATTTACTCTCCCTTTTTATTATTTTTATTTTTATTTTTAGCTGAAAAGACATAAAGGCAGTCAGCCCAGTGGTGTTTCTGGAGAGGGATTCCTTCAGAAATGGAGAAGACAGAAAGCTGCAGAGGCAGATATATGCAGCAGTAAGTCTGTGATAGTTTGTCTCTTTTATCAAACATTCCTGCTGTTATAATTTGTACAGCATTTGTTGTTTCTTAAACTGTTGCACTGTCCAAATACCCACACTTGCCATCTTTGCACTTGACCACTTGATTACTTATTTGAAGTCTTTCCTGTATTTGGCCTAGTGTTCGAGTGAGCATGATGACCACAAGTGTGTGTCGAACTTTTCATGACCTGATGACTGTGTTTCCCAATCCTGATCCTGGAGAACCCCAGCACTGCACGGTTTTGGTGTCTCTCTTATCTGCCTTGGAGTCTTCACTGATGAGCTGATGAGTTGAATCAGGTGTGTTTGATCAGGGAGACATCTCAAATGTGCAGTGTTGGGCTTCTCCAGGACCAGGATTGGGAGCCACTGCCTTATGGGACACTTATGTGTTTACAGAGATTTTTAATAACTAATTATCAATATTTCACATACTGTACATTGGACAGCTTCCCATGACCTCTTGTGAGATCTCGGCAAAAAGTCTGACGATTTATTCCAAAACATGATGCATGATGGGATACACTAAGCTTTGTATAGTGCTCCGGAGCAGTATTGGAGAGGTTTAGTGTGTTAAGGACGCTGTGCTTTGGCATTATTAAGACAGTCTCGTTCACACACTGTCACGTACACACACTCTCAAGTGGCCAAGACTGCAAGTGTGGGTATCTGGACAGGGTCAAAGTCTTGAAAATGATCCCTAAACACATCACAGTCTTAATAATCCAGTTTAACACTTGTATGATATTGTACAAGCCCCAGGACAGCCTCATCTGACACTATCAAAAGAATTCATATGACTATAGCTTGCTATTAATTACTTGCTTTCAATAATGGATGCATTTAACTTTTAATTATACAGCATCTTTACAGAGGTGTAATGTACAAGCTGCACGTAATTAATAATATTTCCTTCTTTCTGTCTTACAGGATTTTTTGCAGATAATCCTAATGCTGTTCTTCTTTTTCAGGTCTAAAATATCAAGCTCAACAACTCACTCAAGAGCCAACCCTCACAAACCTTCCTAAAAACTAAAAGAGCTATTACTGAGTCTCAGCGAATCTTGCCACAATCAGCTCTTCCCAGGTACATTTGTTTAGAATATTTTTTTTAATCAACATTTACTCCTCAAATGCTCTGGTCTGAATCTTACTTTAAATTAACTTAATTATGTGTAAGGAGCAATATTAATTGCACACAGAGTAAGTAGAGATTATCTTGTTTCACAGAAGAGAAGGAAGACCAAGGAAATGATTTGCTCAGGATGAGGAATGAAGATGGCCATCTTGTGCTCAAACAAACAGAAGTCCACTGGTATGTGTGTGTTGAAGCAATGCTGTGTTATACAACATTTTATGATGATCTCTCACAGAACTGGTCATGTCAGCCTTGATTTCTTTTTTTACTATTACAATTACAGCATGTTAGCAAAGTGTGACTGGACATTTTTAATATTATGTTTTTGAAAACACACCACCTGTTTTAAGAGTAGACAAGTATCATGAAATTGGTTTAGTTGATATAAACACCAATGTACATTATTTCATTGTTTTCTAAATGTTATGTTATAAATTGTGAATTGATAGTGGATTGGTTTGAAGCCAGGCCTTACACTGCACAGATTAAAACACATTTGTGAGAGAAGTCAGGAACTTTGGAGAAAGATTCTAGAGTAAGAAAACACATTTACTGCAACAATAGATGAATTCTAGAGTCTCTGAGAACTACACATGCTAATGCAGTCTCATGAGCAAGACCTTTGCCTCTGTAACTTTTTCTTAATTCTTTAATTTTTATTGCAGTATTTTAATTTGTACAGATGATCTCATCAGCCAAACGAGGGGTTTTGACCAAGTGATGCTCTTGAAAGGAGTGAAAGAAGAGGATGTGCTAAATTCTCTTCAGAGAAAAAGCTTCTCAAAAGATCTTAAAACAGCTTGAAGAATGGTAAGTGTACAGTACTACAAGGGTCATAGTTGCTCACCCTGCTAAAATCACACAGAACATAAGCTGAGCTCTCTGTCCATTAAACAACTTCATCTGGATTGCTTGTTTCACTTTGACCAGGTCTGGGATCTTAGGACTGAGAGATCCTCTGGCTGAGGACAAGCTACACCACATCAGTGCTGGATATCAGCCACAAACTGTTTCCAGACACGAGAGAAGAAGAACACGATGGGGAGATGAAACCAGTTTAGATGTGATGATGGGAATCATTATTTTCTGGAACAGTATCTCATGTCTTATATGTATCACATGATCTGTATCACAGTTGACTGGATGGGACTGTGTGACTTTTAAGGACATTTCATCACTCATCTGTGTGAACTGATTTATATATGAGGTTAATGTATTTTTGATGATAATTATTTTCATTGAATCTTATTCGTCTTGATGCTACTTTATCAACTTTATAGTCTATGCTTCAATAAAATGAAAATGCTGAATATTGTGTTCTGAAGATTCTTGTTAAATACATAATTTTACTAGGTAGGCTGATATATGTTTATTTTAGACTTGGAAAAACTACATATTAATTATTGGGATTATTTTTTTATTTAAGACATAAACATTTTTGATCGGATTAATAACATCTGGGACATCAGTACACCAGAAAGTAATTTTTTTTATATTTTAGTAACAAATATGCAAATTTTTTAGTGAAATAAAGGGAGTTACGAGATTAACTATTCTGCATTACAAGATGGTGCCATGGGCTTTATTGTTACAAACACTTGAGGGATAACTGAGAATGTAGCAGGAATGATCAAAGTGTATCTTGTACTGCATTAAAACCAAGAGCACACACATGATGTCCAGCACCTGAGGAGCAAGATACGGGGGTGAGGAGGACATTTTTACACTGATTTTTGCTAAATAGTGTGTATACATTGTCCTTGATTACTGCTTTACAGTGGGGAATAGATAAAGGCAAGTTGTTGCAGGTTCATCCATTATATTTCTTGCCATATACTTCAAAAATCAAATAAATAATCTATTATTTTCATTATTAAATCATTTCTTTCTAATTTTTCAATGTTTCATCAGATGGCCTCACAATGTCCTGTCAAAAGGTATAATAGCAATGATGTAAGAATTAGAAAACAGAGGACTGTGAAAACTGTCAGATATAAATGTGACTCAGCTCAGTTTGTTGTCCATGATGAGTAGAATACATATATGTAGGTTTTACTGCCCTTCTACCCCCAGGGGCCCAGTAGCACCCCCCGGAAGAGCCCAAAACTGTACATTTCAAATGGCTGTAAATCAGAGTCCAATTAACATATCAAAGAGAAAATGGGCAGGATTATTACTTATGCTATGCTGATAAAATAATGTTGAGCTCAGTTTTCAGAAATAAATGGAAAGCTGACATAAAGGCATTTTAAATATTGCTCACTGTAAAATACCACATTCAGCCTGCCTCTCAAATATATCATAGAGGTTTGCACAATAAACATATTTAGATATCCAGTTTTCCTTAAAATAAATAATTTATTTCGTTTCGTTAATAAAAAGTTTTAAACTACATTACCCACAAGCCTCCGTCGTTCTATCTATGCAAAGGCAACACTAGGGGGCTGTTTTTTGTAGTTCATTGAAGTTATGCTTAGGGTTAGGATTAGGATCTCGCTAAAGATGTCATTTTTGTCAAGATAGCAACACTTCATTGTTGACTTAATATATTACTAATGTGATGATAGCAGCAAAACATACTTTTTTACATGATGCGCTGTTTAATATGGGTTAAAAGATAGTCCAACCACAGACTGTCCTGAAAATTCTTAGCCAATGACATCAAAGCTGAGCAGCAGCGTCACACTTCCTTATCCATGTATGACAGATGTCTTTCGTTTTTCGGCTGAAGGGATAGATTCGGTTAACAATAGATTAAGCTTGCTACTTATTAGATTCGGTTTTATTAACGTCTTCACCTTCCTCCGTTGTTCAGCTTGACAAACATTGGGCAATATTGATGTGCACATGCCCAGCAGTCGCAGTTGTATCCAACAGACAGATTCCTCTATAATAAATATAAGACACATTTTTAAGATTTATATATATTTTTTTTTTGACCAAAGACAAATATATTTACTAATCAAATGACGTGCTTCTAAACTTTACATTGTATATTACATTGTGTTTTAAAGTTAAAATTGTTCACATTTGTGTTTCTGTGATTTACCATTCTCTACCATTTGAACTCTAGGAATAAAAACTGAAATTATAAATGAATGAATGAATGAACAAATAAATACATAAAGCATAATAAACATGCATATTTTTGTAAGGATCTTCCATTATTTATTTATATGTCAAACTCATTTAAAGACAACATGCCCAAATTACTACACTGCATCCTCTGTCACCAAGCTCGTTTTTGCCACCATAAAGAATAAAAAGGCAGTTATGTTGTAAACATTAACTATTTTCAGTATGCAAATGAAAATGCTTTTATTAAAAAACAAAACAGTAAATACAGTATGTCTTTCAGAGAACACTGGAAAAAGTGTTGTGACCAAAATGTTATACAACACAATGTAAATGTTTCAAACTCACAAAAAAACACCATGAAGACATGCATGTCAAGTGTGCAATATATTTTTAATATGGAGCGCTATTTTTAACTATTGTTTTCATCACTGGTTCTGTAATGTATTCATTATGAGCTTATAAATAAAACAAAGTTACATCTTCTGCAAAAATCAAACCACTGCAAAGTCTAATCACTGATCCAGGGACCATTTCTGTGTGTGTGGGTGATAAAGAGTAAACGAGGTGAGTCCTTGTGCATGATGGAGCTACAGCGTTATCCTCAAACAATCCTGTAAGACAGAAAGGAAGAAAATATTAAATTACATTCAACTTATACATTACACTGTGTTTTGTTTAGACCATAAAAGCAGCCTCTGTAAAAACTTGAGAGTGTGTGTACGTGACAGTGTGTGAACGAGACTGTCCCCGGTCTTAATAATGCCAAAGCACAGCGTCCTTAACACACACTAAACCTCTCCAATACTGCTCCGGAGTGCTATACAAAGCTTAGTGTATCCCATCATGCATCATGTTTTGGAATAAATCGTCAGACTTTTTGCCGAGATCTCACAAGAGGTCATGGGAAGCTGTCCAATGTACAGTAACAGTGAAATATTGATAATTAGTTATTAAAAATCTCTGTAAACACATAAGTGTCCCATAAGGCAGTGGCTCCCAATCCTGGTCCTGGAGAAGCCCAACACTGCACATTTGAGATGTCTCCCTGATCAAACACACCTGATTCAACTCATCAGCTCATCAGTGAAGACTCCAAGGCAGATAAGAGAGACACCAAAACCGTGCAGTGCTGGGGTTCTCCAGGATCAGGATTGGGAAACACAGTCATCAGGTCATGAAAAGTTCGACACACACTTGTGGTCATCATGCTCACTCGAACACTAGGCCAAATACAGGAAAGACTTCAAATAAGTAATCAAGTGGTCAAGTGCAAAGATGGCAAGTGTGGGTATTTGGACAGTGCAACAGTTTAAGAAACAACAAATGCTGTACAAATTATAACAGCAGGAATGTTTGATAAAAGAGACAAACTATCACAGACTTACTGCTGCATATATCTGCCTCTGCAGCTTTCTGTCTTCTCCATTTCTGAAGGAATCCCTCTCCAGAAACACCACTGGGCTGACTGCCTTTATGTCTTTTCAGCTAAAAATAAAAATAAAAATAATAAAATGGGGAGAGTAAATAAAATTGAATTATATAAAGAATGTTAATAATGATCTGTGAGCAAAATATTTAGATATAATAAATATATATAAATGTATATATAAATATAAACTGATATGAATGAACTGCAAAATGGAAAAATACATGTTTTTTTATTTATTTTTAATTTGATTTTTTTTTTTTTGGGATTTACATTAAAAGGTATTAAAAGCATGGTACAGAACATATGATTACTGTGATATCTGTCATATAAAAGCACATAAAAACACTAACATTACAGTGATACAAACATAGCTGGTTTGGTGATTATTGTATTGTTGTATTGATTATTAATATACCATAGTAAAACTACAGTTACAGTTAGTAATGTCCTGTTTACTGTGTTTTAACTACACATTTCATTTATTACTATTGTAAGTGTCGTGATTACCATGATTTTACTACAAATACAACTTACATCATTAATCCTGAAATTAATAATAATATAAAACTGTTCGAAGGTCTATGGCACGTCACGTGACAGATAGTTTAATCAGACTAATTAGCAGCTGTGTTCATTTATTTAAACGCAATGAAACTCAAAGACAGCCGCGGATGACAGATATAATACAGCGATTAAACATATGGCACTAATTTGATTAATAAATAAGACAGAATACATTTTATAAAAGGCATTAAAAGAGCGTATATACGACTACTCACCCAAACTGTGGAACTGATAGCAAGTATCGCGATGTGTGCTGAATGAGACTTCTTGAACGTGATTTCATAGCGATAAACATCTCATGTCCTCGTGTCAAATTCTGACGCCAAAAGTTTCCCATTGAAAGCAATGAAGGTCGTAGTGCTTCGATATTCGACGCCGAGAGGCACATTTGGCGTCATAAAAGTGACGCTAGGGGCGCTTGACCATGCTTCGGTTTTTGACGCCTTTGGAGTGAGAATGGGTTGTTTGGAACGCCATAAGGGTGAGTCATTAATGACAGAGTTTAAATTTTGGGTGAACAAACCTTTAACTGCATGACTTCATTGGCATACCTATATGTTAAAGAGATTAAAATATGGTAAGGAAAGTTAACAGGTTAATGTATTAGTTTTTATGTTAATATTTATCTAGCATACTGTTGAACTTGACAGTATTTTCTATCTTGTTATTTCACAGGGAGCTTTAAAGAAAGCCAAAGTCTCAGGTCTGCTTTGACCTGAAGAAAAAGTGAGGTTTTCTATAGATACATCTATAGTGCTTTATCGATATAGTGAATTATTTTGGCCACAATAGCATATGAAAAATCTAATATCGCGACAGCCCTACTCTATTAATAAATTATTACTATTTTCAGTTTGTGTTCATGTTTGTTGTTGTCTTGAAATATTTCCTCAAGCCTTTGGTTTGTGTCGATTGAATTTCCATGCATGTTTTTGTGTGAATCGCAGTTCTTTTTTTTGCTCACAGATTTCTCACATACAGGACATGCTCAGCCTTGTCATTCTATCAATAACAAATCCAACCAGGAGAGTTTCTATGGTAACGGTAGCATGACATGCACTGGGCGATACAGCTGAGCCACT
Source organism: Carassius gibelio (assembly GCF_023724105.1). Taxonomy (NCBI): domain Eukaryota; kingdom Metazoa; phylum Chordata; class Actinopteri; order Cypriniformes; family Cyprinidae; genus Carassius; species Carassius gibelio. Next base: position 14,112,101 of record NC_068404.1, on the reverse strand, counting down.
AGATTCTGGAAAGAGTGGCAAAGAGCTTGGAGGCCAGTTATTACTGACCCAACACACACACACTTAAACATCAACTCTGTTCTCTAAAAGAGAAAATACAGAAGAATGGACAGAAATTAACAGAGAAACTGCAGGAGAGGAAAATGAAAGTTTTCATTAGAAAGGCATCCTTTAATATCCCGGTGCTTTCTTCATAATCCATGTCTTTCATCTGTTGAATGCATTTAAAGAGGGTTTATCTGCTCTTTGCATTTAGCAATTAATTAGTAGAGAGGAACATCATAAGACACAGAGCGACAGAGCGAAAACAAGCAAAAAAGCTCTTCTGTCCTTTGTTTGCAGCTCAGCTGGGGTAACTCGGAGAGCTCTAAAGAACCTTTTAAATTTCCCTTCTCATCTCCCATACAGAGAGAATGGCATTACCCATCATTCCTAGTCTTCCTAACACTGTAACAAAGCAACATAAATAAAAGCCAGTCCACTTTTAAGATATTATTTCACCCAAAACATGAAAATTCTGTACACTTGTTCACCCTCGTGTCATTCTAAATGCTGTTTTTGATTTGAGTGTGAACATGACCTGTTATTTGTGAATAAACTGAATGTGCATCTCATTCATGGAGGAAATAAACAAATTAGCCATCGTGTTTGTGAACCAGGGTCTGCTGACTGACTCGATGAAAGCAGATCTATTACTGTTCAGCAGTTTGGGGTCAGTAAGATTTTTTTTTTTTTTTACTTTATTTTTATTTTTAAAGCAAAATGAATACTAACTGTTTTCAGCATGTAAAATAACAAAAAAAAAATGTTTCTTGAGCAGTAAATCAACATATTGGAATGGTTTCTGAAGTATCATGTGACACTGAAGCATGACACTGAATATGACTGCTGAAATATCAGCTTTGCAATCACAGAAAAAAAAAAAAAAAACACTCCAATAATACTTTCAGTATTGCTGTTTTTACTGTATTGATCAAATAATTGTAAATAATAATAATAATAATAATAGACCTCAAATGTATTGTATTGCTTGATTAACCACTTTAATTAAAAACAATCATGGAATAAATTCAAAATGCATAAATGTGACTCATAACTACAATACGATCACACAGTAAGGATGTTACTGAAACCGATGCTTAAACACGGCACTAAAGTCTCTTAGTACATTCGTAGATCACAAAATCTAAGGCTTGTTTCGTTGTGAACATCTCAGTGCTTTTTAACGAATCATTGTTTCCATAAATAATTTCTGCATAGTTTCACTGAACAAATCAAAATCCTCAATACTAATGAGAGCAATCTCTGAGGGAAACATTTCAATGACTTAAATTCCTGTTTTCATTTTTGGGTGAAGTATTCCTTTAACCTTCTTTGAATGCACCGATTACAGTTGAAAATGTCAACTAAATGTCAAATATCTTTTTTGTTGCTCGTTGGAAAACAATTGAGATTTGAACAACTTTGACTTTTATCATGAACAAGCACTGTGGCTTGTTAGCATAAAAGCAGCATTATTATACCTTGTGCTGCAAAATTGCTAGTTTGGATGCAGTAATCTTGTTTGTCTTTCCATTCCTTGCAGCAGTTTCTCCTCCTGAAGACATTACACTCAGCTTGTACTAATGTATGCCATTAACATCACGTCACTGGTGTGATCTGAGGGTATATGCAGGACAGAAATCATGTCATACTACTCTTTGTCAGCACCATGCATTAGCATTTCTGTCCATAAAATGTCCCAGTGCCGTTAAACGAGTCATACTTTTTAAAAGGAAACTTATTAGAATAAAAAAAAAAAAAAAATGTAAGTGCAAACTGAATGTAATGCTTTCAGACACTTAATTGCACGTTATTTAAAATTAAATAAAAATTAGTCGAACTTAAAGAGTCTTTCTGACACACTCAAGTAGGGCTTAAATGCATATTTACATGTAATTTCATGAATACTATTATTTTTGAAATATGGTTAAAGTTATATGCCCTCCAGGAGCTTGCATTCCTCTTCAGAAAACTCGAGCTGCGTCAAAACGCTATGGGGAATGCATTTAGGTTGAGCGACTCTGAATAGGCTTGCTTGAGATGAGCAAAATCTGTGCAAATTGATCATTGGTGATCACCGCGAGATGGATGCCGGTAGAAAAGTGTCCGAGTTACGTCCGCCTTGCTCTGATGTCATGCTGGCGTGTGCCAAAAAAAAACTCTTGCACCGACTGTGCTGATCAAAGTAAGAGAGGAAACGACTGACTGACGGCACAGCCTCATGCTGATTGGCTTAGAATGTCAGCTGATACATTTTCTCTTTATTCTAGGAATTAGATTACCAATTTCTTTATTTATATTTACATGCAAAAACTAAACAAAAACAAAACACGCATAGTGAAGTTAAGGATTAAGATATGCGGTTATTTTTCTCTTTTTTCTATTGTATGTTTGTGTGAATTAATAAATCAATCCATTAAAAACATACATGCACACATACTTAAAATAAAAATAACAGCTATGTGTACTGTGCTAGACTAACTGAGACTTGTCATGACACTTGAATACTTTTGTTGTTCTCTCGTTGGTCTGATTGCTTCTGTTCTCATTTGTAAGTCGCTTTGGATAAAGCGTCTGCTAAATGCCTAAATGTAAATGTAAAGTGTACTACCAAATGTACTGACATTTATGGCAAACTAAAATAGAATGCTTGAATGTTATTTATACTGACTTATTGTCTTGTATATGAATATTTTTCATCCATGCATTCATGACCTTTAGACTGGACTATTGTAATGCACTTCTAGGTGGTTGTCCTGCATCTTCAATAAACAAGCTACAGGTAGTCCAAAATACAGCGGCTAGAGTCCTTACCAGGTCAAGAAAATATGATCATATTATCCCAATTTTCAAGTCTCTGCACTGGCTACCTATTAAGTTCCATATCAATTACAAAATATTATTACTTACGTATAAGGCCCTAAATGGTTTATCTTCTGTGTACCTAACTAGCCTTCTAGCATGCTACAATCTATCACGCACCCTGAGGTCACAAAATGCTGGACTTTTGGTAGTTCCTAGGATGACAAAGTCCACTAAAGGAGATATATATTTTTTTTACATTTGGCTTCCAAATTCTGGAATAGCCTTCCTGATACTGTTCGGGGTTCAGACACACTCTCTCTGTTTAAATCTAGATTAAAAACACATCTCTTTGGCCAAGTATTCAAATAATGCATCTCATAATTTTGGACTGCAGTTCTATCTGATCAAATGTGCATTATTATTCTTTAGTTTGAATTAAACTAATAAATTTTACCTGATTGAAACAGCAGCTACACTAATTATGTCTCTATTTGTTTCTCTGTTTTGCTAGGATTTACACAAGCTCCAATCTAGATCCAGAACACCCGAGAAGAGATGATGCTGACCCCTCAGAGGACCTCAGATGATGCTATCCCTGAAACAACATACAGAACTAACAAATATTGCGTATGTAATTGTATCATATAATAATTGCTGTTAGTGTTCATCATCTGGTTGAAAATGTCTGTCATATGAACATAAACTGACAGTCACCACTGATAAGCTACTACTAAATATTGTAGAAACGTAATTTTCTGTAAAGTTGCTTTGCAATGATTTGTATCATAAAAAAGCGCTATACAAATAAACTTGAAATGAATTGAACAGAATATTTTTAATTTCATATTTGTAATTATGAAGCTGCAATTTTAATAAGAATACTTAAAGTGTGACAATGGATTTTAAAAACAATGATTTATTTTAAAGTAAAACTTTAATTTGAGTGCATGTATAAAAAATAAAAAAACGACTTAAATGTATCAAGAAACAGGCAAGAATGTGTACTCTTTTTAAGTACACTTATGTGGCCTTTATATTAAATTAATATTCGATTACCTTCAAGCACAATTTCGGCTGTAAGTACACGTTCAATAAAATTAAGCACACCATTTTTTTTTTTACAGTTACACAGTTCTCAAAACAAGCTGCATCCCAGTTTGCATATCATCCATCATATTTAACTTTCAAGATTAGGACAGTCCATCCCAAATCATACTGTTGACGATAAAATGCTAAAGAATCCTGAATTGTATGCTAACAGATATTTGTCTGTGAACAGTATTTTAATGTTTACATACAAAGACAAACAGCACCTGTTTAAAGGAGTCTGAAGAAGCAACTTTCTATATAGGAATTGAGACGCAGCCTTAGATTCTAGTTGTGAGAGAGAGAGACAAAAAAACAGAATGTGAGTTAATGTGTGCAGTCACCGGAGGCCTGACAGAGGACAGGTAATTTCAGGCTAGTGATTACAGCATCCTGACTCTGATAAAGTGAGTGTTGTTTTCCACCTGCACTATCAGAGGGAGCCGTACCGCTGTCTCAGTCTATCACTTTGGAGAAATTAGAGCCCCGAATCAGCCCCTATCTGCATGCATGCAAAATAACAACCCCACAACAGGAGACCTGTAGTAAAACACTGACCTAGGTTAGAATATATATATGCATAGGAATTGTTTACTAGGGGAAAACAACAGATAAACAAGGCAGCTAGAGACACAAGCTGTGGAAAAACAATGAAGATAAATGTATGCTTGCTACCTTTTAGACTAACAAGTTTGCACCAGGCATCATGGGTATATAGTGTTTCTTACCATTTTTTTAATTACAATGTGCTTTTCCCATATGTCTTGGTCTTGCTTCCTGATCTGGAAACAGATTTACTTTTGTGTCACTTTCTGCTGTGGAAAGCTCATAACTTTCGTGGACTGAATTCTGGGATGGGAGCTTATCCAGGGAAATAAACAGTCATTTAATAGCGAAAAAAACAAAAAAAAACTGTGGCTTACCTCCCGCTGCTGTTCCATTAACTTCAAGGCTAAACTCTAAAAACAATAAAAACTGTGTATATGTGTGTGTGTGTGCTAGAGACACAAAAAGAAAAAGAGTTAAAGAGCGAAGTTCAATTGCATCTCTGATAAAAGTAAATAGCCAAGGGCATCCCTAAGAAGAGATTAAAACATCAAAACTATAAACACTCTCCCTATCTTTCTTTAACATATTTCTGCTTCAAAGCATGAATGTTGCAAATTTTCATCAAACACAGATGTTACTGATTTGGAAGCATTTATCCTGTCAGATTCATTATTTTGTAATGGAAACACCAAGGCCATTGGTGAGTTGGGGAATGTAGGGTTATATGCATTTTCAGTGTGATTTTCGAGTGAAGTCTACTTTTTTTTTTCAGAGATGGTTTAAAACTTAAACTTCACTCAAATATCACACTGAAAATGTAATAAATAAAAATGTTGATATAAGAATTTTACTTTGGAGCACAGGAAATATATATATATATAGATATTCAGAATATGTGTGTTACCCAAACAGTAAGTCTTTGAGAAGGGGTTTATCAAGCTAGATGGTGCATTAGAAATGTACATTTCCTGTTTCCAAAATGCATCACAAACTGCTTGAAAAAGCTGTAAGCTAATTCCACATTGCACAAGGTGCAAACAACCGTACGCCTGTTCCACACATACTCCGTCTGCAGTGCGTATGCGTATTTTTTTACGCACCCATGTTAACAGATTCCAGTTGCGTTCCAGGAGCGTTGCGTCTGCAGCAGTGCAGCGTTCGTTTACGTACCGAGTAGCGGACTGCAAACGCAATAGAACCACTACATTTAAATCATCACAGCCAGCAAAGCATTGAACGCAATTGTTTTGAATAAGTGCACAGTTTCGTGGTCTGTTGAGGAAGTACAGATGTTCCTCTTGTTGACAGCAGAGGAGAAAATCCAGCGAGAGTTTTTACCAGTTAAATGTTCCTACTGTGAAATTAGAATTTCTGACTTCCGAAAACAAATGGAAATCAGTATATAACTGCATCACAACTGTTCCAGTAATTAAAGTGTCTAAATAAACAATGTTTAATAAAACAAATATGCACGTGGAAAATTCTCATAGTTATAGGAGTACCAACATGTGTGTGGGTGTGTGATAAAGGGGGAAAGGGTAAACGGTTGAAAATATGTGTGACATCTATTTGTGTGTGACATTCAAGTGGGAGTGTTAAGGAAAAGGGCATTTTGGCAATGGACACACAGGTGTGCATCCACTCCTACCTCTGCCTGCTAACAAATCAGGAAAACATGCTCTGATGGGCCCTTAAGGGACAAATATATCAGACTAAACACAACATGGCTTTGGAAGAGTTCAACATTCTAGAAACCCCCAGAGTCATTTAGAGCAGAACTATGCTGCGATCAAAACATCTAATTGTTGAATTAATATTTTATTTGATTTTCATGCTACTTATTAATAATCAGCATATAGAGGGCTTAAGTATACTTTTGTCACACAGATAGAGCACAGAGACTGAAGTGTTGACAGTGTGTTGTGCATTGTTGACGAAGTGCGTGGAGCACACCAAATCACATTTGTAAAACACGACCTACCGCAGAGAGGACCGTGTGCATTTAACCTGACTACTTAAGACATCTCTACTGAAGGCCAACCCAGTTCACACCTGCATCTAATCACATGCACAAGCACAAATGCACACGATCCCACAGTTCAGTGCTGATTGGAGGGTGTGTAGCTGTCAAATTGGATGTCTGCTAAGCTCTCAGCACCTGCTGTGTTTGCCTGGGGTTCATTGGGACAAAGTGAGACACAGAAAGCTTACATTAACATAAATAAACATAATGCAAGTACATTTACATTAATTTATCTCTTATATCTGTGCTTCATTAGCCATTACAGCCATAGTTGTCTGAACTTGGAATTCTGTGAATAAGATAAAGACTTTTTCTTGAAAATGAGGATGTCAAAATTGCTCCACAGGTATCTAATACAATACTAGAACAGCTGTACAACATGCAAAATAATTAGCAGCTTTGATTTCCCTTTTATTCTTGAGCATGTATTTAAAATTTAGAACCACAGATTTTGTAGTTGTGGTTGCTTTTAGAGATATTAATTATGGTTACGTTTAAACGACAATGATGTAGTCAAAAACTGAAAAGTTTTTCTCTTACGTTTTTTTCATCAAACATTTTCAAAATGATTTGCATCTATACATATCCACTAAAAAGGCTAAAAACTATGTTTAGCAAATGCCAGGCCAATAGTTGGTGCTGTCAACTAGTTAATAAACAGTACCCATAGGGAAGTGACGATTTTATGTTGTATATGATGTGTGTCCTCTGTTGGTTGTAATATTGCTGAAGTAAATCCACACTTTGCTAAAGAAGCATTAGCAAACTCTTAAACAGCAACAACAGTAACATTTTAAAAAACATTAAAAAACATTAAAATATATATATATATACACACACACACACACACACACACACTTTCACCCTCCCGGCCAAATGCAATGGTTTCATCTTCACTTCCTTCCCCTAAACTGTTTGCATCTTTGGATGCTGAGTGCTGTATCCAAACTTGTTGACAGAAAGTTGAGTGGAACTGAAAAAGTGTGGAAGAAAAAGATGCACCACCAACTGAGAGAACCACAGCATTATGAGGATTGCCAAGCATATTGGATTCAAGAATTTTAGAGAACTTCACATGGAATGCACTGAGGCTGGGGTCAAGGCATCAAGAAACACCACACACAGAAGGAATTTGGCTACAGCCAAAATTTGAGTTGAATTACTGAAATAAATGAACTTTTCCTTGACATTCTAAATTATTCAGAAGCACCTGTATATATATATGTATTGATTTTTACAAATTAGAATTTTAATAAACCATTTGCTGACCTGTCATAACTTTGTATAATAAAGTAATAAAGTAAAATAATTGTCAGCTTATAGGTATCTGCAGGAATTTTTATATCAATGAATCCCTAATTAAAACAAAATGAATTTTGTTCTGAGGTTAAATGCACTATTTAAAATACTTAATCACTGGCAGCGGGATAATTATTAATGTTATTTGAAAATTCAGGATCAGATAACTCTCTTCCAGGAGGAGGACATCAATCTGTCAAATAAATGTGTTCTTTGTTCCCTTCGAAGTAAGTTTGACAGAACTTATCAAAACATTTCCACAATTAGCCCCAATTCTTTTCTCAACAATATAATGGAACAATGATAAAAATCCATCCTAGGCCTCCTTCTTTTCCTCTGATTGTTTTTACATTCAGTAAATGAATGGTTTTCTAGGTAGTCAGACTCTTGCTAATTATAAACTGTACCGATGTGAAAATAAATTATCTCTAGACCCTATCCAAATCCATGGATCCATGGAAATCCAGCCATCGAGACTAAGGCTCCCTGAATGTCTTTTGAGTAATAATTGCTGTTATGGCAGATTTATTTATTTACTTTCCCGTGGCAGAGTGACAGAATATCAAACAAATAATAAACACACCGAAACTACATCGCAGGATGGTGGTGAAAAGGGACTGTAGCAATCTCTCACAGCTTTGCATTTGCATTTTTGGCTGCTTTCAATGTGCTGAATATCCCAAAAACTAAAAACTGAAAGGTCGTCTTTCTGACGCAAGGAAAGAATAAGGTTGGAAAGGGAGGGGAGGGGGGGTGAAAAAAATTTGTTCAACATACAAAACAAGAGTGCATTTCATTTAGCTGTTAATTACTCTAATGGAGTCCTTTTGTTGGCTGTGGTGATGGCAGCATGTGGGGAAGAGAGCGAATAGAAGAGAAGCAGAAGCTTCCATTGTGTTCCTTGAGCTCCAGGCTTAGAGAAGCAGGTCTGGTAATTAGTTTAGCCCTCTTCACTTCACCTCGCGCCAGGAGAGAGGGTCTTCACGCAGTTCTCATGCCACTGGAGGGGGGAGGCTGCATTAAGTCCCCGGTAGTAAAAGGTAGGGTAGAAGCTATGGAATCAGTTCCAATCCTTTTTAGATGGGTTAGAAGGCAAGAACCTTCCATCACCCCTCATGACTGAGAACATGAAGGGCTTCATCAAAGAACTGTTTAAATTAGATACTGCGAGAGGTGGGGAGCACTATTGTATTGCAACTGAAGAGAGGAAAACCTTCCAGAAATATTGAATGCAATTTAAGTGGCGCACTGAAGGACATGAATCCGACTATATAAGTGTCATGTCATCATACTGGAGAGACTCTTCTTGTTAGAGATAGAAAAGATCTGATGATTTCACAATACATGGAATAATGCAGACAAGTTTCACAAATGAAAACATCATACGTATGAGGGTGTAAATTACGATATTTCAGGGGCTAACAATGATATTGCTCCTGCACTCAGTAGTTTTTGTTTCATTTATTTTGGGAGAATGTAAGAGACACTGTTTGTAACTAAAATGTTATTGATGTAATATCAATGCAATTAAAATGTACATATAGTTGTGTTGTGTATCTTTTTACAACTCAAAATCATACAGAAAATTCTAGAACAACTAACCCTGCTTACAAAATTATTAATTCATTAGTTTGTTAATTTGTTTGTTCATTAGTTCTTCCATTCATTCATTCATCAGGCAAAAAAAAAGTCAAAATCAACCTTTTTTTTCACAATAGTTTTTATTTTGCATTACCTGCTAATATTGTCAGCTCATTTGTCTCATTTTAAGTATTAATGGAGTCATACTAGAAACATTAGTAACCATACAGGATAGATATAGATAGATAGATAATAGATAGATAGATAGATAGATAGATAGATAGATAGATAGATAGATAGATAGATAGATAGATAGATAGATAGATAGATAGATAGATAGATAGATAGATAGATAGATAGTCTCAGACACAAATTTCATTCAATATACTCCACCTCTGTGTTTCCTCTCAAAAGAATATCTATCCACGTTGAGTGGCACTAACCACCAACTTTTTCATTTCTTGTCACTTAATCCATGTCAAAGTTCCTCACAGGTTTTTCTCTCAATCACCGCTTGTTCCTTATTGTGGTTCTTGAGAGGTGGTCATTTACACCTCGCTGAACAAGCTCAATGGCTTTCGCCCCCATGGCTGCCATTTTGTTCGACCCATAGACCTATGTGAATGAACTCCCTTCTCCTCCTGCCCTGTGAAAGAGAGCACTAAACCTCTCTCGTCTAATCACGGAGCTGCAGCGCGGATGGATGAAACCGGCGCCGTCCCCGTCTTTGTTTGTGGCCCTGACCATCTTGATACGGCTGGCATTTTCTGGCACCGTTTAAAGCCTAGAGGCTTTTTAATTTGCTCTCTATTGACTCTCGCTTAATTGGGTTTGTTGGCGGCATCCAGGATTCGCTCCTAAGTTCAGAGATGTTAAACCCATATTGTATTTGCACACACACACAAAAGTACGTCGCCACCCCAACCGGGCAAAGCCTAAAAGCCCCCTGGGAGAAATGCTAACGGAAAGGAATGGGGAGGAATAGAGATAAAAGAGATGGTGAAAGGGGGAAATTGAGGAGATGTGGGTCTATGAGGAATTGAAAGCAATTAATTGACTTGCTCAGAAATTGATTTTATGTGTTTTGTTTTTGTGGGGTTTTTTTTTCTGACCTTGGATGCCTTTTGCTACTTTTTCACATTTTCACATGCACATTAGGGATTCTGTGTACAGAAGAGTGGCACAATTATGAGAAAAAAAAGTAAATTATTTAGTGATTGGTAATTCTGATACACTAAAATACTGCACATGCTGCAATTAAAATGTTGCGGAATTTCCTTAATTCTGTTTTATTCATAAATCAGAAAATCAAGACAGCGTCTGTTTAGGATCATACTGATGTGCGTGTGTTTCTTATGCTCACCAAGCCTGCATTTACTTGATCAAAAATGCAGTAATGTTGTTAAATATTAATATTATTATTTAAAAAAAACTGTTTTCAGTTTTAATATGTTTTAAAATGTAATTTATTCATGTGATGATCACGCTGAATTTCCAATGGCCATTACTCCTTCAATGTCACATGATCCATAAGAATCATTGTACTATTCTGATTTTGTGCAAACGAAATAACATGGATGAAAATGAAGCCACTCTGTAGGATAACATTTGAAGGTGAATATCTGATGAGGAAAACATGTCTTGAAAGCATCCTCCAAATTCATTCCTCCTTCCTGCTATCAACACATTTGATGGAGCCAGTGATGACATCTTCTCTTAAAGGTGGTGTGTGAATAAATCTATCTGCAAAAGAAGGTCTAGTGTCTAGTCGAGTGTTTCCCTCAGCTCTGCGTATCTGTGTGAATGAGGAGTCTGCTCTGATGCTGGCTATAGCAACTGCATTGCTCCTTGGAAGCATCTGTTTCTCATACACATACAGCCACACATAGTCCAGGGACTTCAGCGACCCAGTGCTAGATAATTCGGCAAATCCGGCCAATGCAGGCGGTGTATTAGGAATCTGATTAAACGGTGCTATTCACATCAGTGCCGCTGTCTCAGCTACACATTCAAAGTGTGTGTGTGTGTGTGTGTGTGTGTGTGTCTTTTATGCTATGGTGCGTCTGCCTGGATAACACTATTGGTTTCACATCAGCACAAGAGCAGGAGGAGAACAGTGGATTAGCTCACAAAGCAAGCCTTTTCTATTACTGTCCTTTTTACTCACAATCCCCTACTCTTACCCACCTATTTCATACACCCTTTTCTCTCTACGATATGTCACACCTATTTTTCCGCTTGTTGCATTCCTTTTTCTGTCTCTTTGTCTCAAGTTCCGTTTCTTTTTCTCTCTGGCCGAGCAATTATGCCCTAAACTTACTTCACCCAAGTGGTCAGGATGAAATTGATTTGCCATTATGTGAGTTCAGGTACCTCGGGCAACCCTGCAGCATGGCTGTGGTGCTTGAAAGCAGTTATCATGTATGCGCCCAGTGGCGTTTTCTCAGAGTAGGCGTGCACCTCCTTAAAGACGAATGAGAAAAATAATCAACTATTCAAAAATAAAAAAGTATATATATATATATATATATATATATATATATATATATATATATATATATATATATATATATATATATATTATGAAATATGAGATCAAATAGTCTTTGCAATGCTATTTTTTGTAAAAGAGATGCTGCCTTCCTGTTGAACTCAAAGTCTTTTATCTCACTCGAGCCCATGTTGACATCCTCTGAAATATGGTTTATATATGATATTATTTCATAATGTTTCAGTTTTGTACTGTCAACTTTTTTTTTTTTTTTTAATCCTGGCTCATAGAAAACATGCCCGTTGTAACATTTCTGCAAAATAATATTCCGTTGCTTCCTTTGACACTTTCAAAGTGAGATGTCAAGTCAGGCCCTTTAAATGCAAAGTTTTGAAAATGGATTTCAAAGCACAAGTATTTAAAAATTATAACATTATTGTTATCAGTGTAAAATTGTGTAAATGGTGAGGTCATGTGCATGTGTATTATATGAATTGGACAGCAGAAAAGCGTTCCTGCAGAGACCATAGAATGCCCTTTTTTTCTGTATTGTAATACAGTAGAGGTTTTTTGATTTCTACATTTGTCATAAAAAACTAGCCAATCAAATTTTCCCATTTGCTAGTGGTGAATGAAACCTTTTTGAAGCACACTCTAATGTTCTATCTCTTAGAAATGAATATATCATGCTAAACATCTTGGCTCTGGTTTGCTGCTAAGCTAATTATTTAATAGCCCTACTTAGCTTGAGTCAAATATACCTGAAGCATCTCTCATGGAGCTAAATCTGTTTCATATCTTTACACTTAAGGACTAAAAAACTATTGGATAAAAAAAAAAAAAAAAAAAAATATATATATATATATATATATATATATATATATATATATATATATATATATATATATATATATAATATATATATTTTATAAAAATATAATTATAATTGCATTGCTATCTCTACCATCTTGGGGTTTAGGAGATCACTATTATAACCTATGAACTTTGCTCTTAAGTTATTTTGGACACTTTTTTGCTCTTTATTGATTGGCAGGCAGTCTTAATTGGTCAATAGTAAACAGTAAGACAGTTCCTGATGTTAGAGGTCATGTAGCTTCCAGCAGTGGCAAAGCAGGCAACTCAGAATTAATGCAGGTCTGATTACAAAAATGAAAACAAGGAACAAGCTCTACTGTAAATAGAAAGACATGGGCACTGACATTTTGCCCTCTTTTGCTCTCTCTCTCTCTCTCTCTCTATCTCTCTACCATATACTTTTAGACAAACATGTACACACATGTAACATAAAAACATAACATAAAGAAACCCCATGTGTGTGTATGTACCATGTATAATCTCTCCACCAGAAAAATGAGCAGTCTCTTTTTTTTTTCTCTCTGTCCATATTCTCTAGAGAACGTCGGCTGAATACCTCCCAGCCCAGTCAGAGAATATTCATGCTGTAGCACTGTAGGGCATTGCAGGTCAAAGGTCAAACTAATGGCTATGACCTTCACAAGAAACTTATACAGCCAAAGGCTTCTGCCCACTCAAGCTCATAAGAGTCATGTAATCTTTATCATTAACGGTTTATCTTAATATTCAGTGTTTAACACAAATATATAATCTAAACTAACAGATTGTAAAAAAAAAACTTTTTTTAGTTAGCCAACGATTCAGTCATTCAAAGTCCATTTTTTAGACCCTCTCAAACACACAAATACACACACCTGGTTTCCATCATCCTACCTGTCAGCCTCTACAAGCCCAGCCTCAGGTCTTAGGTAGTGATTTCAGGAACTCATTAACACTCTGTTATGTTTGTGAACAAGAGTCTCTTTCCAATGTGAGATGTTGCTGGAGGCAAATAAAACAAGGTGAGATACTTAGTTGAAGTCACTGAGCACTAGGCTATAAGCACAACTGGAACACTTACTGATGTTTGCTATTTATGCAGAAATGGAGAATATATTTTCAGACCGAAAATAAATGTATAAAAATGGAGCTGTGTCAAGTCCAAGTTGATTTAAAGGACTGAATGTGGAGATATGTGGTTTTCCTTTTAACTTTGTTTTCATACATGAAATTGCACTCTAGATAATTCAGAGACACTGAATGTGTAATTGAGCTCGGTTCCACTTCCTGAGGCTTCTTGCTTGAAATAAATAATCTACCCTGGTTGTATTAAACACGATGCAGCATGTTACTGCCAGGTTTTTTTTTTTTTATTATTATTATTGTTTGAAATACTTTGGATTAGCATGTAACTAATGGCGATTTTCCACTGTATGGTATGGCACGGTACAGTTCGGTTACCAATACGTGACATGTAAACTCTCTGGCCAAAGAGAATCTTCACTACCTGCATCACTGAACTTGCTACACAGACACAAAAGAACCACTAGATTTAAATAATCACTGCCAGCAAAGAATGCACCTTTTTTTAACAGCCCAAAAATGGCTGTCATTGTATATTGAGGAAGTACAGACATCCCTAGACATCGATAGCAGAGGAGCGGACCCAACAATAGCTTGATTGGGCGATGCGGAATGAAAAGGTTTTTCATGAGCGGCGGCAGTAGAGGCGGCGCAACAATAATGATATGTGAATAATCCTGCCCACTCTAAAGCAATATGAAACTGCAGTGGAAACACAAACAGAGCCAAGTTGCGCCATGCCGTATCGTACTGAGTCATACTGAGCCGAGTCATACAGTACCACGCAGTGGAAAAGCGCCATAAAGAAACATTGAATTACATTTTGATGCCATCAGTGCTCTCCATAGTACCACCACTCAAATATGCTGTGATGTGGTTTTGTCATTGCAACTCAATTTAACAGTTATATGAGTAATTTTGTTCCTGTATTTATTTGCATGCTCATGGCATATGTATAGTCACTAACTAATATGATAGTACATCTTCTATCTATTTAACATTAATTTTTTTACATCTATTTTACGTATTCATTGTATTATTTCAAATCATTTTCTATTTTTAACTGTTTTAAATTCATTTTTAAGTAATTTTTGTAATCATTTTCAAAGTTTTTCAATTGCTTGTTTTATTTTTGTGATTATTTTTCTTCATGATTATTTTACTTAATTTTATGAAAAGCACTTTGAATTACCATTGTGTAAAACGTGCTATATAAATAAATGTGCCTTGCCTTGCCTTACTATGCTATTATTTATTTATGTATTTATTTATTTATTTTACATTAAGTCTTGCCATAATGGTATTGAATTTGTTTTATATGTTTAATACATAACATACATACATACCAAAATCAGAATCAGAATGAGCTTTATCATATTGCTGCATTTTTCTTTTTGTCGTTTGGACAATTGACCATTTTTATTAAGTATTTATGTCTTCTTCTCAAGCAAAAATATTTTAACATCTTTAAAACAGAATATGTTTGTTTGAGAAACAAAATTGTTTAAGATAATTAGACTTGAAAAGCAAGTCCTTGTCTTACCCTTTTGGGAAAAGTCTGTCTGTAAAGTCTTTTGTTGTTGTTGTTTTAATTATAAGCATACACTTTGTTAGATTTGTGCTCAAAACAAGCAGAACGGTTCTGCAGAAAATAAACACGAATCACTAGTGTCTTAGATGAAGCTAATAATATGATACTGCCAACTCTTTCCAATGATTGCGTTGGCATTCGTTGATCTGATGGCCTGAGAGGTAATTTGAGAAAAACAACCTGCACAAATCTTCCTCACTATAATGTGGTGTATTCATATATATATATACAGTTTCCTTCTCATGCGGCTGTCATTTTTTTAAGAGTCTTGGATGTCAGTGAGGCTGTCATTAAATCTGATGAAGGAGAGTGGCAGGGTCTACTGCTCTGATCACCCTTGTTTCCTCCACACAGGGTGCCAAGCTGTAATGGTTCAAGATACCACCTAGAATACAAGGCTGGCTTTTCAGAGGGCACAAATCGATACATCCAAAGTCTGACCGATGAGGAAAGAGGAAGACAGAGATGGATCGGTAAACCAGTTCCGAGTCTGTATCCGTTTCATTTCATTTGAGATGAGGTGTCGAATTTTCATTGCCCCATTATATTTCATTGATTTCCTAATGGGTATGTCTTATGATTTTTCCCCTACATTCCCAAGTGATGTCCAGTGTAACGTGACGTAGGAAGTTGACACAGCTCAGTTGAGACCACTAATGGGGTTGGTTTGAGTCAAACCACGTTAAGCCCAACAAAAAACCTCCACGGATCCCAGAGCGGTTTTGCTTGGCCATTTCGAGTTTGGCATTGGGCACTGCAGACTTTACTTGAGTGACCACTTTTTCCAAGAACTCTAGAATGCTAAAAATAGCACAGAGAGGCACTTAAGGTCCAATTGCAATTTTGGGGTGGCAATTTCATTCTGATGGCAGTGACTTTCCTTTATTTCAGAGTTATTGCTCTTCAGTCTAATGAACGTAGTGCGTTTTGATTGTTTCTGATGATGTGTAAAATGTCACTCGATGTTTCCTTTGGGATCCATGTAGAAGATGATTAAACACAAATAAATGGGCATATTTTTGGATGTTGTGAGCCAGGGAGGTGTCTCCTGCTCGCTGGGCCAGTTTTGAAGGACTTGGCTGGATTTCTCCTGGCTCTGTTATCTGCGGCTCTGTCCTTATTCTCCTTCACACAGTCAGAGTATCTAATGAGAGCCAGGACTTGGCCTCGGTCTTGTTTTTAAAGCACAAATATAACATTATTAGTGTTTTAGGGTATACTGCCATTGTTTCTCTCTGGAAATGAGACTGTAAGAGCGTGTAATTGTGTCTCTCTCTCCGTACCCTGTCTTATCCTGTCACACGCCAACACTCCCTGTATTAATCAGGATGTATGTTTATGTAGAGTGATCTTGTGCTTCGTTTTGACTAATGAGTCGCAGATGCGAGGCCATTCGGCGTAGTTTGGTGACATTTGCAATAACAGCATGACCCACTGAAATACATCTTCCCATGAGGGGGTGGGGGGACAACACTTCGGGATCATTTGACTCCATGCTTTTGAAATAGTTGGGATTAAAGCTGGGGTTAAAATACTAATGAAATAAGGAGATGAATGACCTACAGTCTCATAGTTCTAGTTGCCTTTTATCCCATATCTTGTCTCTTAAACTGATATTTCATCCAACAATGGAAATTCTGTCATCATTTAATCACTTTTACAACATTTCCAACCCATCTTTTGTGGAATACAAAATAAGCTATTCTGAAGAACATTTCAGCTGTTTTTGTGCACAAATGAAAATCGGTGTGGTTCAAAACAGCCCCTATGGACCTCATTGACTAAATAAAAACACAAGAGGCATTTTTCTAAGCATCTTCTTCCGTGTTCCACACAAGAAATTAAGTCATAGAGATTTGTAACAACATAAGGATGAGTAAATTATGACAAAATTGTTGTTTGACATGCTAGGGAATTGATAGTACAGAGCTTGAGGTAAATAGCCTCATGAATAGATGGATGTAGGAGAACAAAACTGTATTTCTCTAGTTTAAAAAAAAGCACACAGGGGAAATGACTAACTAACCTCCATCAGTTGTCATATCTCTTTAAATGAAGGCAGTGCCAGAAGGAATCTTTCTCCTCTCACTGACGTTCCTCCTCTTTTTGTGTGGCCTCAAAGACAGCTGGCCAGGCACGGTCTCACTTCATGAGCGCTGTGGAGATAACTACCTGAAGCGTGACGTGGAGAAGTTGGCTACTGACCATGAGAGTCAACCTGTGCCTCGGCTAGTTACCGACCGTTCGCCGGCCGCTTGCTGGCCAAAATGGATGGTTTGAGTTCTTGCCAAGAGCTCAAGCTGTGAGCATGTCCTGCAGCCTCCTGCGTTCAGACAATATTACATTTGTTACATAGCCTTTTTTCCACTACCCCTCCATCTGTTTTCCTAATGGAGCTGTCCAAGGCTTGTCATTCACTCATGACTGAGCTTCCCCCAGAGCAAACCACTCACAACTCCAGCCTGGGTGAGGGGGAGCTCTGTGTAAACTTTTTTAAGAACTATTTTGCCTTGACCTCGATTCTGAATGATGCGTTAACTGATTTTCACATATGCCTTTCAATACTGTCTCTATATTGTGATAAAAGTCAACAGAGATGGATCTGGAGGGAAAGTGGGAAATGATTTATAGACGGAGAAATGTGTAACTCTCAGAATATATCATGAATAATATTAACAAAGGAGGGAGTGATGACACGCTTCGCCTTCATTATCATCACAATGACAAGGATCAAACATTCCAGTTCTCCTGATGATGTCACAGACATCGGTCACATGACAGAATGGAATGGTAATGAAGCTCTTGAACCCTGGCCAGAGTGATACGCCAGTAAAATTTATATCCTGAATTAATGTTGAATGTAAATGGGCTTAAACACAATCTCTGGAATTTTTGTGATAAATCTGACCTAATTCTGCCTCCATGATTATCATGTATTTCTTGAGCTAAAAGGTATGGGAATATAGCCACGATTAAGGGTGGAATGCCTGAAACCCTTTCAGCCATGATATGTTCACTATATAGACCACTGATCTGTCCTTTCAAGTATTGTTTTCTTTTTACAATCAATTGTAAAAAGGGGATTGTACAAAAGTCATACATATGTGTCACATATAGTGATGTTGGCATTGTTTAATGCCTAAAATTATGAATCTGGTTCTCTGCCTACCTGGAAATGAGTTAGTTTGAATCTTTCTGATTCTCCTGTAGAACTTAAACAGCATAAAATGGTTAAGTTTGACCTCTCTTTGCTGCTTCTCAGTCAAGAAGAGTGTTTTCCCCAAAATCTGAAAAGTTGGCTATTTCTAAAGCCTCCAAAAGACCCAATTTCCTCTAATTTTTCCACATTTTATGTGAATTAATTTTTGGTCTTTTCTTTTCCCAGAGATACCTCCCAATAAGCTCATTACATTATTGGTTTAGATGGGCACTGGCAGTATAATAATTGAAAATGTTTTACTTTGTTATAGCTTTAACCTTGCCCCTGAAATTGGGATGACTTTTTTTATTTCCTTTTTCATCTTTTTAAATAAGTTTAATAAATGGAAGAGGACAAATTAAGACATAAGAGGGCATATTTTTCTAAGTACTTCATCTCATTAATAATTTGTTTAAAAGTGAAATGCATCACCATATTCAGAGTACCTCTTAAGAATATACAGCTTTTGACAGATATGTTTATATCTTGATATAATGTATGATATTGCATATGTATTAGATTAAATTCAAAACAATATAATAAGAAAGCATTTGTTCACTTAACTCAGTCTTATACAGTAAATGACAACCATGGTTATTACGGCTGCTGTTGGATTACCACATAACCTTTAGCCACTGGGTCCAAAACCAGATTAAGTCAATAATGCAGCTAGAACATCCAACCAATCAAAATCCTTCTCAGCATCAAGGGATATAGAAGTGAACTGAACATCCTTTATATCATCGAACCATGTACCCTTCTCAAATCCTACTAAATCCATATGAATAATGCTTTGCCTAAATGTGTTTTATGATTGAGTACCATTTTATTGAGAACCTTATTTCATTAAGCAAATTAATTAAGTGCCATCCTTCCTCTAGATAGTCCCTGACATGTTAACTAAGGTTATTTGGCATCCGTGAATGCTGTGTTTTGATATATAGTGTGACGCCTGGTGTTTTTTACAACAGGAGGTACTCACCATCCAGGACCAGAAAACTATGTACAGTAATATACAGTATAAATATATAACAAACTAGGAAATTGTCTTTTCTGTATTCACACATATAACCTTAGTCCCATCATAAAGTGTCTGCACAGTTACTTGAGTGGATAAGCTGAACTGATAATGAAAATGTGTCATTTGAGGATCCTTCTGTGACAAAGTGAGAAACAGGGCTGGAGGGTTAAAATTCAAGGAGGAGAAGACGCTGGTAATGAGCTGATGTAGACGTCACATAATGCATGTTATTTCATCATTTCAAGTTCTAAGGAGTAATGAGTTTTAAGAACATCACCAGCCAGTATTTCTCAGTAAGTCTCCAGTGTTCCTTCCAGATAATAATTTCAGATCGTGGGTCTCTAGTGGCCACAAAACCACCACTTAATTTTCTGCTTATAAATTTTACTCTCTGAAGAGAACAAATCTGTCATGTCATTGTCTTGGCTAGGGACATCTGACCAAAGAATAAAAATAAATAACTACAAATCAAGTTGGCTGTGTTTTCAAAGGATTTGTTCCCTCTTGAAAGCGTGGAAGGCTTGAGGAGGGTTTAGCTCTTTCCACTGGCTTGAATTCTGAAGACCTGCTTGAGAAACCCCAGGATTTTGTACAGCCATGTGAGTCAGCTCCCCATTGGAGCTGCCAGGGAACCACCTAGCACCCTTACTTCCAAGTCCTAAAAGCATGGCTCTAAAATCCAGATGTAATACTGGAGAGTGTTTATCCTGGGCCAGGGTTCAAAGACCACAGCTGCCACACTTGGGGGAACTTGCAATGACGTTTTTGTCAGACATATTGCAATATTGCCTTGGTTGGATTTTATGACTGGGGTTTTGGTTAGGATGAAGGACAGAGTTCATTTCATGATTTAGCATTCAAAAATTAGCATTTCACTTTCAAAAGTGAGTTTGACAATTTACCTAAGCTAAGCTCAATCTTAGATACAAAACACTACGTCTCTCTTCCTGTAATTCCCAGCAGACATATCAGTCGATTAACTCCACAAAAGTGTTACTAATCCATTAAAAATGTAATGTAAAAATGCATGAATTTATTGTTCTTTTAACAGGATTTCAGAAAAGTATAGTATAGTATAGTATAGTATAGTATAGTATAGTATAGTATAGTATAGTATAGTGTAGTATAGTATAGTATACATGTATAGTGTACTTTAAAAGTTTGATTGACACTGATCATCTGATCACGTTCATTAGCCTCCCCTAACCGTTTTCTATAGCCTAAAGGTTTTCTATGGGGGAGAAATATTGCATTATGGCTATCTGCTTTACTGATATTAGGCTAACGCTATGCTACTAATGAAGTTATTAATATTACAATTGTTATTAGTATTAATAGTATTTATTAGACCTTATACCGAATTGGGCCTCCAGTGTCACTGTTATAATACATTAAGCCACATGAAGCATTTTAAAATGTCCCAAAACTGTGAATTAAACTATATGCAGCAATGCTGACTGTATTTGAACTTGAGTCCAAGTTCAAAATAAAACTCTATGAACATCTCCATTGTGAACATATGAGCTGTATGAACCATTAATTTACAAGCTCTAAGTGTTTGTCTGAACTCAATTGGTTTTGCGAGAGAATGCAGAGAAAATTTTCCTCCCACACAGAATTTTTTTCCACCACCATGTCCCATTAGAGGCTCCGTATTTATATATATATAAAACAGCATAGTACACCTTTGCCTACATTACAGCTCTGCACATTCTCTCAACCAACTTCATGAGGGTCCACATGGGAAGCTTTTCTGAGAGTCTTGGATGGAGCTTCCATGTACTCTTGAACTTGTTGGCTGCATTCCTTTCTCTCCCTGGTCCAGTTTTTCCATTACAAATACTAAAAACAGCAATGCAAATTTCAGTTTGAAAAAAAAAAGCATAAAATAAAAAAAAAATCCAAGCTTTTGATCTCAAGCATTTAGAAAGGTCATTCAGATCATAAGAAACATATATAGTCTAAAATGTGTGTATACTGTGTAGACCAGAGTTATTCAAATCTTGCCCTGGAGGGCCAATGCGGTGCAGAGTTTGGCTCCAACCCTGATCAAAATCACCTGCCTGAGATTTTCTAATGATACCAAAAACATTGATTAGCATGCTCAGGTGTGTTTGACCATGGTTAGAGCTAAACTCTGCATCACATTGGCCCTCCAGGGCAAGATTCGAATAGCCCTGGTGTAGATTAACATACTTTCATTAACTAAACTGGATTAATTTAGGCACAATGATATATTTTAGATTGAGAGTCTCTGTACAATGTGTGAGTGTGTGTGTTTTTACCTGGTTTTCCCAAATATATGAGGACCAAATGTGCCCAAAGGACTGACATACCACAAATTTCTGACCTTGTGTGGATATTGTTTTGGTACCCATGAGGAAACAAGCTTATAAATTATAGACTGGTCTTTAAAAAAAAGGGGATAGTTTTGTGTGAGGGGATGTTTAGGATAAGGGGATAGAAAATACAGTTTTTACAGCATAAAATCCATTAAGCCAATGGAATATCCCCATAAAACAATGAAACCAGCATGTGTGTTTGTGTGCTGGGTCGTGCTCAGTTAGATACAGTATCCATCAGCTCAGCCTCATGTTCACTGTTCTCACATCAGCTGGGTCTCTCTCATGCCAGACTGATCTGAATTCAGAGTAAAGTACCAACTAATCTATCTCACCCTCTCTTAAGTCTCCCGGTCTCTCTTGCTGTCTCATAAGTGCTCCACCACCCTCTCCTCTCTTCTTTTTTCTTCAGTTGCTCCCTTTCTCCCTTCCAGACTTGTTCCTCTTCACTCTTTCGTGGCATCTGGACTGAACTCAAGAGATAAAGGTTGTAGCTACACACAGTCGCTGGATCAGGGCAGATTTACTCTGGCATGGCTGGGCCTCCCATGGGCAAGAATTCTGTTCTCTCGCCCCCTATCCCTCCTCAACCCCAAGAGAGTGTGACTGAGGAGGAGGACAGAGTGTAGGACAGACCCAGGCAAACCAGATCCACCTAGATCTCCAGCACAGGCTATCCCACTTAACATCCACGTCGCCTCCCCCAGGACATGGTGTGGAACTCCCTCACATGCATCTCCCCTGACCTGATCTCCTTTCAGAGGCGCTCTGTGGAGCTACGACTCTCGACTCCAGAGACGCAGTGTTTAATAGCCTTCTCATCCATTCCCATCAGTATTTCACCACTCTCACCATGATCTCATTAATCAAAATGCTGCCTCACATTTTCCCTTCTCTTGAGACACTTTCACAGTATATACAGATTTTGTAGAGCCAGCTGTGAACAGTTTCTGGAATGTATCTATATTCATTTTTGATTTATCGAACTTGCTGTAGTCGCACAAGCCTTTGCACTCCATTGACTCCCATTCATAAGCATGTGAAATGTTATGGCCAATGCAAGTTTCATATGATGAGAAGATGTGTGACCAGTAAAGCATGTGAATGTTCAAACTTAGATTTTAACTCAAAAGATCCATGTTGTTGTTGCACAATTGAGTACACTCATTATTTTCACATTTTAAATGCATTTGTTATTTTACCAAATTTGATTCAATTGTGATTCACTATTGAATCACTGTTAAATAGAAACTAGAAAAAGAAGTGTTTTTATTTTTTTATTTTTTTATTTTTTGTAGATAAGTGTAATATGACAACTGACAGTGCTTGCCCATCTTTTCAGCAACCTTGGTACATTTAAGTACATTTCCCGTAGGGATTTAAAAAAAAAAAAAAAAAAGAAAGAAAAAAAGTGTCCATTAAAGGGTAGCAGTTACATTAAGGTGAAACATAACATTAAAAACAAAAGTGAAAAAAATAAATAATAAATAAGTAAATAAATAAACAATGACTGTGTACTTGTGTAATGCCTAAATGTGCCATTAATGACATATTAACAAAGATGGACAAATATAAAACTATTCATTTAAATGTTTATTATATGGGAGTAGTAATTCCTGATAAAAGTCATGAACCAATATATACATACATACATACATACATATATATATATATATATATATATATATATATATATATATATATATATATATATATATATATATATATATATATATACACTGTATATATATATATATATATATATATATATATACACTGTATATATATATATATATATATACACTGTAAAAAATCAGTTTCCCTATGGATAAAATGAATGGGATTTTTACTTATGGAACCTAACTGCTGGACTCTATGCAGTAGTTACTGCCAGTCCTCTAATCTGATTGATGAAGCGCCTAGTGCTATAGTGCTGCTGTTTAGTCAAAGTAAATGCACTGGGACATTTCACTTTTTGAAACACTTTGCTTGTCTATGTTTGTGATATTCCAGAAGAGAATTTGTGAGTATGTACTGAAAGTTGTGTGGTTTTGCCTAGCATTAGGAGCTGTGTTTCTCTTTTAAAATCTGTCTGAATTGTTGGTAATACTTAATGTTCAATTTGTTAAGTAATAGTACTAACAATAAACAAAATGCTCACAGTCTTTAGTCATCTAGGTTATTGTTAATTTCTTCAGCCATCTTTTTGTGTAATATTTTCTAAATAATCCATAATAAGTGGCACACGGATCAGTGTTTAGATTGTAACCGAATGCAAGTACGGTTTCTCGCCAGCCATCTTCTTCTCCAGATGTTTGGCATTCACTCATCCGTGACTTTTATACATGACTCTGACTCTACTGGACCAACACTGCACAAATATCAGATGCTCTTTGAATAACATGAGATTTTATTCCCATGTTTCTCTCATCCAGTGCCGCCCACCGTGTCTTTCCTGGACGGTGGCCATTTTGTGAAATCCTTTCCATTCATTGTTTTAGGGAAATATGTTCTGTCTGTCCCCACGCTGGCCCTCTGACATTCAGACAGGGCCCTACTCTTCAGTGAAAGGTTAGCTTAGTTCCACTCTCCTACACGTTCGCTGTATGGCATTCTCTCAAATTGGAAAAGCAAGGCCTTGTTCTGGGAGCATGCTGGGGTTAAGGAGGGATACAGAGACATGATTTAGAAGGAGGCTTTAGAGGCTCAAGTCTCAGAGGACCTCATGCAGCGTGGCCAAAACTCAACTCGGGGTGACTGTGGAAATTGTGCATCCCAGGAGATCAGTGGAACTCTACTGCCCCCTGCTGGGAGCATCATCATAGACGTTAGCAGTGTGGTAAAGTGAAGAGTTGGCTTGGGAAATTTCGCCTTTGTTAATCTCCTGCGTTGACTTCAGTTGTGGGGGATGGAGACTGGAAGTTTTTATGAAGAGCTCTACTGCCTCCTGCTGGATCTGAAAATACGAGGCAATGGGAACTGTCAATTGTTATCTTCATTACATATTTATAGCACTGTTGTTTCACTAATCACATGCACAATTTGCATAATTGTTTGTCAGTATCATAAATTAGTACAAGCCATAACTTATGTGGAAATTAATATGACTTGCATTTTCAATTAAAGTGCAAGTAAGTCTTAATTGATGTGAACTTAATAAACTTGTTTCCAAGTAGCTTAAAAGTTATTACATAGCAACTTGCTTTTTAAAAGACCTTGGAAACTAAAAAAAAGATTTTAAGATAAATGTTTTTCTCCTTGAATTACATGGATTCATAATCTCTTCCGTAATCATTCATAATAGTCCCTTTGTGAGCAAACAGTGTTTCGTATTATTATTTATATACCATTCAATTTTTTTCAGCCTATTCAGATTGAATTTTTAATTTCTTTTTTTGGTTTTATTGCAGGTAGTACTTTTACTACTAGAAAAGTAGTAAAAGTGCCAGAGTCAATTTATTTGTGTTTATTTTATTTTCTGTATTTATACAGTTATTGTTGTTTTTATAAAAAAAAAAAAAAAAAAAAAAAAAAATTCTGTGGAAAAATTTTAAGCATTTTGTCTTTTATAAACCCTTAACAAAGAACTGATTCACACAATTGAGACAAATGCCAAAAGTTGCAGACGGAGGGTACTACAAATCATGAGACCTTGACTTGTGCGGGGGTGTATTATTAACAAAAAAAGCCCTCTCATAACTCAAGAGATGAATGACCCTCCTACACGGGAAGCAAACAAGAGAAATTGGGTGAGAAGAGAAGACGACGGTGGGCAGATGGGAAGTGAAAATGTGTGAGGAAAGGTGATGGTGGGGGGGATGACTTGCACTGCACTGGCAGACCGCCTTAATCAATCAAAGCTCTTAACAAGACAGAGGCCACAGGGAACGTCCCATCATGTCTAGGACAGACGTGAAGACAAGAGGGGCAGAATGAACACCCTGGGGTATATTCATGCACGGTTTTGGAAGTGTTCTATAGTGAAGTGAGAAATCACAGGATCTGGGGGAAGTCGTGGCCTAATGGTTAGAGAATTTGACCCCTAACCCTAAGGTGGTGGGTTTGAGTCTCGGACCGGCAATACCACAACTGAGGTGCCCTTGACCAAGGCTCCAAACCCCCAACTGCTCCCCATGCGTTCACTGCTGTGTCTCTGCACTTTTGATGGGTTAAATGGAGAGAACACATTCTGAGTGTGGGTCACTTGTGGGTCATACATGGCTGTATGTCACGTTACTTTCACTTAAGTGAGAAAACACAGTATCTCAAGGTAAAAAGCATTAAGGTGAAGGTTTACAAAGAAACAAGTGGGTTATTCAGACTGGCATGTAAACACTTTATATTGTCATTAACAGCGGTATGTTTCTGTTGTTGAAATTAGAGATGTATGAATATTAAAACACATACAGATAAGTTGATAATTATTTTAATGTTATGGCAGATAAACGATAAGTTACCAATGTGGATATAAAATTATTTTAAATGCTACATGTGCATTTATTGATTGAATTATTGATTGATTGATTGATTGATTGATTAATTAATTAAGGCATTTTAATTTGTTAATGTAATGAAAGACTTCATTGTTTCATTGTTACATATTTGGGTAACACTTTATTTTAAGATGTCCTTAAAATACATGTTACATGTACTTACTATTATGATTACTATTAATTATGCATAATTACCTGCTAGTCAATTGAACCCTACAGTATAACCCTTATAACCCTAACCATATATAAAGTACATGCATTAAATTAATAAGAAAAATGTTTTATATATTTTTGATGACCTCCATCTCTTAGCCTTACACACATCTACTTACTCTCTTGCCTTCAGACTCAATTCTTGCACTTGACTTTCACTTCAAGACACATAAAACATTTTTTATTTTTGGGATTCCAGATGACTTAAGCCCACACACGTACCCTAATACTCCCATACACAAAGCCCCACACTGCTGCAGTAGAGATGAGGCACCACATGTTTTTGTGTCCATTAAACACATTGTTAGCATTCAGTGTGCTGTCAGAGCCCAAGGCTGCACAATGGACAGCAGTGTGGGTTCACATTTCATCATTTATTGGCAATTCCAACATTTTTGAGTAGGACTCAGAGCATTAGAAATGGAGATGGGTGTTTGAGTGGCAGGAGTTTTGTCCTTCTTGATGCCCTTGCCGTGTATGTTTGTGTGGGAAACAAGGTAGGCCTGGCGTAACTACTCCCTCACACTCAGGACAAGTCTTGTGACATGCACCAACTTCTTCACGTCTCTCTGAAGCTCCTTCACTCAGCATTGTGTGTCAGTGTGTGTTGTTGTTAAAGCAGGGTGACTTCTGCTTTGTTACAGTCATTTGTGACTGTAGGCTGTTCTCGGACAGCAGTAATTACAGGTTCTCGATCAGACTTTAAATTGGGCTCCTTCCAGTCTAAACCTTTCCTTTTTGAACTAAGTCAGCTGCATTATTTTCTCTTTTCACCACTATCCCTCATCTCTTCAGCACGTCTTCTCACAGACACAACTCCAGATGAGTAATAGACAAATACAGACCAGGCCAATTAATGTAGATTTAAAGGTACAATTTGTAAGTTATATGCATTAAAATATCCAAAAACCACTAGGCTAGTGTTATATATTTTGTCCAGCTGATTACTAACAATATCTCAAATTTTTTCAACTACTTGTAAATTATGAGAAAATTCCCATTCTAAACAGTGACACGGGGCAATGCAGTCGCCTGTCAATGACGTTAGTTACCCTTTGTTACTGCCTTTATTGACGTACTGTAGAAACCACATGACAACAGTGTCGTGGACAAATGCGGAAGTAGTGTCTTACGTCCAGCAAACCACTAGCTTGCTTCAAGCAGTTCCTTATTTACTTCTTCTTGCACTTTTTATGGTGGATTGTGTTACTTATTTATGGAACATAATTACTGTTTACCGTCTGCCGCTGGTTCTGTCAACAAGGACAGCTCCCGTAAGCATGTACGGGCCAACCAACCGAACCAAGAAGAGTTTGGGACAAGAGGAGAGATAGAGCGAGGATCAATATCGGTGTTGCATTTTGGAGAGAGCTTCACGACAAACTTCAACTAGAAAGAGATGCCGATCTCACTTGTGTTTTAATCGACAGGTGAGTTGTTTTGATTTGTATCTTTACAGAAAACGTATGCTATTATAACGATCAACAAGATTAGTATCATAGGGCATACACGCCAAATGCGGGACATCGCATCTCTAGACCGGCAAGGGTGCGTCTGATCCATAGTCTGATCACGTCTTTGCATTCGTTAAATCCATGATTTATCTTTCCGTCTGATTGATAGCCATCAGCAGTTGGGTAGAAGAACAAATCCCATCATTCCACGCTCCTTCTTAGTGTCATCAAACCACGATATTGTTATTGTTTTGGTAGTGTGCCCTCTCATGGCAGGTCCTACAACCTGTACCTTTAAACTGCAAGAGTGTGTCTGCTTCCCGAACAATGTTATGTAGGTTATTCCAGAGTTTAGGCGCTAAATAGGAAAAGGATCTGCCGCCCACAGTTGATTTTGATATTCTAGGTATTATCAAATTGAGTTTTGAGAATGCAGCGGATGTCAAGCACTATAATGTAACAAGAGCTTGTTCAAATACTGAGGTGCTAAACCATTCAGGGCTTTATAAGCAAGATTTTAAAATCTATACAATGTTTGATAGGGAGACAGTACAGTGTTGACAGAATCGGGCTAATATGATCATACTTTCTGGTTCTAGTAAGAACTCTAGCTGTTGCATTTTGTACTGGAGTTTCTATATTAAGCGTGCAAAACAACCACCCAATAAAGCATTACAATAATCTAACCTTGAGGTAATAAATGCACGGATTAACATTTCCGCATTTAAAATTGAGAGCATAGGCCGTAATTTAGATATATTTTTGAGATGGAAAAATGCAGTTTTACAAATGCTGGAAACGTGGCTTTCAAAGGAAAGATTGCTATCAAAGCACACCTAGGCTCCTAACTGATGACGAAGAATTGACAGATAGTGATATGTTGAACACAGCGTTAAGATCCAATAACACTAATAGAGAGATACAACCTCAATCAGATGATAAGAGCAGGACATTTCTAACTCTAATTAGAGCAGTCTCAGTAATATGATACGGTCTAAATCCTGACTGGAAATCCTCAGATACCATGGTACAGATACCATTTTTCTCTAAGAAAGAATTACTTTTTTTTGTGTTTTTTTTTTTTTTTTGATGAGCGGCTTAATAACAGCCAATATGAAGGTACTGGAGACATATCCTAATGACAATGATTAATTAATAATAGGCCTAGTCAGAAGAGGATCTAAGAGTCTTAGGAGCTTAGATGGAATAGGGTCTAACATATACATTGTTGGTTAATATGTTTCATTTTTTTAAAGATGATTTTAAATTTGTTGTTTGGTCAAGCGGATGTACTCCAGGTAGATTGGTGAGTACCAGGAAAGGAACTTTGGCGCCCTCTAGCCATTGCCTCCATTCCTCAAAGGCTGTCTTCATTGACAGCAACTCTCTTTCACCCACGTCATAGTTTCTTTCGGCTGCGTTCAGTTTGCATGTATAATAGGCACAGGAAAATAGCTTGGGAGGATCACCCTGACGTTGTGACAAGATGGCTCCGATCCTAGTGTTGGATGCATCAACCTTTACAGTGAATTTGAGATTGGGGTCTTCCACTCATCTCCCTCCTGGATATGGATCAGATTATAGGCACTGCATAGATCGAGCTTGGTGAAATACTTGGCAGAGCGCAGTTGCTCCAGAGCAGATGGAACTAGTGGCAGTGGATATCGAAACTTGACTTGACATCATTCAAACTTTGGTAATCAATGCAGGGCCACAGGCCTCCATCCTTCTTTTTTTGCAAAGAAAAATTCTGTTGACGCTGGAGAGGTGGATGGTCTAATGAAGCCCTTAGCCATTTCCTCCTCAATTTACACCCTCATTACCTCAGACTCGGGTTGTGATAGTGGAAACATTCAACCTTTGATAGGCATCGCTCCAAGGAGCAGGTCAATAGCGCAGTCACTGGATCGATGTGGTCGGAGTTGAGAAGACTTAGACTTGCTGAATGCCTCAGTGAGATCTTGGTATTTGACAGAAAGTTCTGATAGGGAATTTGATCAGTCCTGTGCCCAGGGGGCATCCATCTAGCACTGCCACTGTCAGTCGGGATTCACATGGAAGAAAAGGAAGGTTATAGAAGGGACCAGTATCCCAACCGGTTTGGGCTGCGAGCGTGCGGTAGGTGAGAGCATCTGCTGCAGTATCTCTGCCCTGATGAAGTGTGAGCAACTGTTCGCCAACCTCCTTGACATAGGCCAAGTGCTCAAATACCTCTCGAAACTGCTGAAGGAATTTGTTGAAGGAAGGAAATGATAGGCTTCCGCTTTCCATTGGTAGGGAGAGTCGAGGGTTCACAGTGTGCGGGCTAGCTGATGTATTAGTGGGTGCGGGCTCAGGCATTGTCGGGCTCTGTGATAATGTGACCATTTGCATGGATTGCAATGTTCTCACCAGTTCCTCCATGGACATGTGACGCGTTTCAGTTGCTGTTGGTGAGATGCTAAAACATTAGCTTTGGCTGATACCTCACAGGATAGTTGATAAACCACTGCTAGATCCCGGGTGGTCAAAATCTTCTGGAATGTTCGGTCAGAAGCATGTGGATCAGTGATGCGCGGGTCAATGTATAAACAAGCCGCACCCGACCGACGTTTTCAAATAACCCACTCAGAACACGGACCGCATAAAAAGAAAAAGACAACATTGTACCGGACCCGGAGGTTAGGGTTTGTTCCTATCAGAGCTCGTGAGCGGAGAGCTCATTCCGTGGGGTAGATCGCTCAACCAAGAATGGCCTGCTGGTTGGAAAATAAGTGGCTGCCTCCGACTTTATTTTTTTGGTTGACTAGTAGTTTTTCATTTAAGCCATTCATGGACGGACAAATCATCCCTTTATATTAGTTTAATTACTTAAATAGGCTATAGCCTAGAGTATAATAAGCGTTATGACCACAATCATACGCTTGCCACAAAGAACTGGTTAAAGTAATGATTATGAATGTGTCTAAATTAGCAAGGAGACATTTAATTGGTTAGTAATAAACTGGTGTTTTCTGTGTCGCTGCAAAGATGAAGTTGACCATGTGGACTCGCCATGAATGCAAGAGAGAAATGCACATTTCATATGGATTACATATTCAGAGAGTAGCCTATTCATTTTGGTTTGAATATTTTCTTTTAAAAGTAGACATTTCAAGCTTTCTGTAATATATAGCCTATATTTCTAAAATCTGTGAGGCACAAGCTGAGTTTCGGAGCCATCCGGTTCACATGCAATGCAAGTGATCATGCTGGTGCCTCATTACATTGTCTGCTATATAATTGCTTCTTATTTATTAAATACAGGCAATTGATTGATAAAACACAAAAACAAAAATTAAGATACAATTTATACAAAATGAAAATCTCCATCTCTACCTGCAGACTAGCTTGTGTGTCATCTTCGCGCCAGTTATTCAGCCTATAATGTGCAGGCCTATGTATTTCAAAATTGTGTCTAGTACAATATAAATTACAAAGGTTTAATTGGCACATTTATTTCAAATTACCTGACCCACCGCGAACAGAAAATATCATGAAAAATATTTTTGGATGACTCGTAACCAACTGCGGGTGACCGCAGGCACCCGCTCATTTTTAATCAACTCGCTCATCAATGATGTGGATCCATTTGTAGCACTTTATTATAAAACAAGGTAAACAACAGGCAATGGTCAAACAACAGTAGCAGCAATGTCAAAGGCAGAAACTATACCAGGCAGGGGTCCGGGTGTAGTGAGTTTGTGTGGGCAAGGAAGAGGACAAGGGGTCGGCTGGACTGCTGACGTATCTTTATTTAATAACAAAACAACTCAAAAGTCTAGCACTAGACGGTGACTTTTATTCTGCCACGTTCACGCGCTATTTCCGTTTTCCTTTTTCCGGTTTCCGGTTTCGGTTCTCGTCAGCAGTCCGACTCTCTCTCCCTTGCTTCCGTCTCTCCTGGCGTTTTATACCCTCTCCACGCCAATTACTAGAACAAGAAACAGGTGATAATAATTTCTGCCCAAACCACTCACTTACCGCTCGTCTCCCGATCCTCTCTCCCGCTGCAGACTTCGCTAAACCACGCCCCCCCCTGCCACATACCCCCACCGCCCGACTCAGGCCGGGGAGCCGTCCGGCCTGCAGCCCCCCCCCCATTCCTGGAGAGGAAGTCGGCCACGGCCAACTGAACACCCGGCCTGTGGACCACCTTGAATTTAAAAGGCTGAAGAGCTAGATACCAACGAGTGATCCGCGCGTTGGTATCCTTCATGCGGTGGAGCCACTGCAGCGGAGCGTGGTCCGAACAGAGGGTGAACTCCCGTCCCAGGAGATAGTAGCGGAGGGTGAGGACGGCCCACCTGATGGCAAGGCATTCTTTCTCAATGGTGCTGTACCTAGCCTCTCTCTTTGAGAGCTTGCGGCTAATGTACAGCACCGACCGTTCCTCCCCCTCTATGTCCTGGGACAGGACCGCCCCCAGCCCCCTGTCCGACGCGTCTGTCTGCAACAGAAAAGGGAGAGAAAAATCAGGAGAGTGTAATAACGGCCCGCCACACAGAGCAGCCTTGACCTGAGTAAAAGCCTGCTGACACGGCTCCGTCCACTGGACCGTATCTGGCACCTCCTTTTTAGTAAGGTCAGTCAAGGGGCTGGTGAGGTCCGAATAATTAGGAATAAAACGCCTATAATATCCCGCCAGCCCCAAGAACTGCCTCACCTCCTTTTTGGTCTTGGGACGTGGGCAGGTCGCAATAGCGGCTGTCTTATCAATTTGGGGACGCACCTGTCCATGCCCCAAGTGGAAGCCCAGATACCTTACCTCCACACACCCAATCGCACACTTCTTTGGGTTGGCCGTGAGCCCCGCTCCCCTCAGCGACCTCAGAACAGCCCTCAGATGCTGCATATGCCGCTGCCAATCATTACTGAATATAACGATATCATCCAGGTAGGCAGCCGCATATGCAGCATGGGGCCGCAGAATTCTATCCATGAGGCGCTGAAAGGTCGCAGGTGCCCCGAACAAGCCAAACGGAAGGGTAACAAATTGGTGTAAACCAAACGGCGTTGAGAAAGCTGTTTTTTCTCGGGATAATGGAGACAAGGGGATCTGCCAATAACCCTTCGTTAAGTCCAATGTCGAATAAAAGCGAGCCGTGCCTAACCGATCAAGCAACTCGTCAACCCGCGGCATTGGATACGCGTCGAATTTCGACACAGCATTCACCTTACGATAATCCACACAGAACCGGACTGAGCCATCCGTTTTCGGAACTAAAACTATCGGGCTCGCCCAGTTACTGTTGGATTCTTCTATTACCCCCATGTCAAGCATAGCGCCTAACTCAGCCTGAACTACTTTTTTCTTGTGCTCAGGTAAGCGGTACGGCCGGCTGCGAACTACCACGCCCGGCTCAGTCTCGATATGGTGCTGAATTAGGTTAGTACGGCCCGGTAGGGGTGAAAAGACGTCGGCGAACTCTGCCTGTAACTTCGTTAAATCAGTGAGTTGGCACGGCGAGAGGTGATCTCCACCTGGAGCCAGGGCGAGGGATTGTGGTTTGACGTTCGCCTCTGGACCGAGATCATCCTCCCCCCCAATCACCGTTGCCAACATCACTGATTCCGCCTCATTCCATTTTTTGAGGAGATTAAGGTGGTAAACCTGACGAGCCCCGTTCCTATCGGACCGTATTACCTCATAATCGAGATCCCCGACTTGGCGTGCGACCTCAAACGGCCCCTGCCACTTAGCCAATAATTTTGAGCTCGACGCTGGGAGTAATACAAGTACTTTCTCTCCCGGTGCAAATTTGCGTAACCTAGTTCCCCTGTCATACAGCCGGCTCTGGCGGTCCTGGGCTTGTAACAAATTCTCCATTGATAGCCGCCCCAATGTGTGGAGTTTTGTTCTCAAGTCCAGTACGTATTGAATTTCGTTTTTGCCCTGAGATGGTCCCTCCTCCCAAGTTTCTCTCAGAATGTCAAGCACCCCCCGGTGCTGGCGTCCATAGAGAAGCTCGAAGGGGGAAAACCCTGTGGAGGATTGTGGGACCTCTCGCACGGCGAATAACAAGGGCTCTAGCCACCTATCCCAATTTTTGGCGTCTTCCTGAACGAACTTCCGGATCATGGATTTAAGAGTGCGATTAAATCGTTCGACCAGGCCGTCAGTTTGTGGGTGATAGACGCTAGTTCGAATCGATTTAATGCCCAACAATCCGTATAGTTCGCGTAACGTACGTGACATAAACGCCGTGCCCTGATCAGTAAGGATTTCTTTCG
This sequence comes from Carassius gibelio, assembly GCF_023724105.1. Taxonomy (NCBI): domain Eukaryota; kingdom Metazoa; phylum Chordata; class Actinopteri; order Cypriniformes; family Cyprinidae; genus Carassius; species Carassius gibelio. The sequence goes on along the minus strand of NC_068404.1, from coordinate 14,077,722 downwards.
GAACCCCCACCCGGGAGATAAGACGAAACAGGACATCCGCGACACTTTTGGCGGAAATGTTGCGGAGGGCCACTGCTTCAGGATATCATGTTGCATAATCAACTATGACTAGTGCAAAGCGATGTCCTCGTGCCGATCGCTCTAATGGCCCGATGAGGTCCATACCAATTCTTTCGAAGGGGGCCTGCATTAATGGGAGAGGGCGCAAAGGCGCTTTTGGGCCGGCCGGTGGGTTCACCAACTGACATTCCGGACAAGACGCGCACCACCTGCGCACGTTGTCATGAATGCCCGGCCAGAAGAATCGGGTCATGAGGCGATTTAGTGTCGCTGCCTGTCCCAAATGGCCCGCCATAGGATTAGAATGAGCCGCATGGAAAAGCATTTCCCTGCGGCTCTTTGGAATTAACAACTGGGTTGTATTTACTTTTGTCTGAGCGTCTTGGGTCACTCGATACAACCGGTCTTTTAAAATGGCAAAATATGGATAGGAGAGCGGGAGGGCAGGTTGGAGAGACTGGCCATCGATGGTGCGGACCTGTTGGAACGCATGTTTTAGCGTCTCATCCTGAGACCGCTCCAGAGGAAAGTCATCGTGCTCTGAGAGAATTAGTCTCCCGATTCCACTCGGTTCCTCTGAGGCAGACCTCAGCGGTCCTGGCTCAGTTTCCCCCACCTGAACCCGCGCGGTCTCCTTCCGTGCCTTATTTCCCCAAGAGGCATCCGCACATAACGACCCCAATAAAACCGTAAATGCGGGCCAATTCGTCCCCAAAATTATTGGATGCTGGAGGCGAGGACTAACCGCCACCTCCACACTATGCTTTTGTCCCCAAAATTGAATCAAAATTGGGACGACCGGATATTCCACCACATCCCCGTGTATGCACCGCACCTTAACCACGCGGCTTGTATCCAATGCCCCCGGTTGAACCAGGCTTTGATGGATTGAGGTCTGGTTGCATCCTGAATCCACCAAGGCCGGATATGTACCCCCCTTGATACTCACGGGAATTTGGTACTCGCCAGCCTGACCAGGGGTAGCCTGTGGGTCGTCCGGGACCCGGATCATCATCTCCACCTCCATCACTGGACACCTGTCCACAAAATGGTCCGGGTCCCCGCAACGCCAACAGGCCAGCCCAGACCTACCCGCCGCCCCAATGGCAGGGAGTGGAGAGGGGAATTGGCATGGAGAGAGCGGAGAGACGGAAGCACTGTCCCCTCCGGCAGGTGGATGGCCGAGTCCAGCGACGCGGGGCGGTGGCACTGGACCCACTCGGCCGTCTTCTTGGGGAGGCGAGTGATGAACTGCTTCAGCTCCACCAGGTCGACGACATGCTCCACGTCGCTCCCCTCGGCCAGTAGCCACTTGCGGCAGGAGTCCCGGAGCTGTTGGGCCATCGCGAAGGGCCGGCCGGCCTCGCCCAAGTCCAGGGAGCGGAAGCGCTGGCGGTGTTGTTCTGGCGATCGGCCGACCCGCTGGATGATGGCCCTCTTCAGGTCGTTGAAAACCAGGAGATTCGCCACCGGAAGTTGTTGGGCGGCCACCTCGGCCTCGCCGAAGAGCAGTGGAATGAGGCGCACCGGCCACTGCTCGCGGGGCCACCCGCAGGCCTCAGCCGCCTTCTCGAAGAGCTCTAGGAAGGCCTCCGGATCATCCTGGGCCCCCATCTTGTGCAGTGGCAGGTGCACGGGGGCGGCGGGCGCCCCGGCGGCCTCGGCGCGAACCTCCCGATCAATCCAGCCCCGGAACCTCTCGCGGTCCTCCTGCTGGGCCTGGACGATGGCCTGGAACCGTCGTTCCTGATCGGTCCTCAGGTCCAGCAGCGCCTGGTGTTGCTCGCGGTGGAGGACCGCAAGGGAAGAAATGATGTCCACAAGCGGCGTGGAGGACGGGCTTTGCATGGCGGCGGCGACGGTCCTTCTTCCTTCCCGGGTTTCGGCACCAGTGTAGTGAGTTTGTGTGGGCAAGGAAGAGGACAAGGGGTCGGCTGGACTGCTGACGTATCTTTATTTAATAACAAAACAACTCAAAAGTCTAGCACTAGACGGTGACTTTTATTCTGCCACGTTCACGCGCTATTTCCGTTTTCCTTTTTCCGGTTTCCGGTTTCGGTTCTCGTCAGCAGTCCGACTCTCTCTCCCTTGCTTCCGTCTCTCCTGGCGTTTTATACCCTCTCCACACCAATTACTAGAACAAGAAACAGGTGATAATAATTTCTGCCCAAACCACTCACTTACCGCTCGTCTCCCGATCCTCTCTCCCGCTGCAGACTTCGCTAAACCACGCCCCCCCTGCCACACCGGGCAACAAGCAAACAATCAAATTTCCAGTAGGCAAGATCAAAAGGGTAGGCAGCAGAGAATCAGAGAAGTTAAACTGTCCAAGGTCATACACGGAATAAACTCAGAATGGTGTGAAATTGCTCAGAAATGTCAGCTGGGGAAAAACAAGATTTTGTGATGAGTGTAAGTGTGAACACTGGTTAAATAGGCCAGTGATGAGCGATACATGTGCAGCTAATCAGTCCAGTATGGGATAATGGAAAATGGAGCCCGGGGTGAAGGTTAATACTCTGGTGAAGGTGCCCTCCGGTGACCTGATTCATGACACCCACCAAGCAATACAAAATACCTCTAGTTTTGTTTTCCTCCAGCTGTGCTCCATTTTCTGGGCAACTCTCTTTAGGGTGCAAGTGTGCTCAGATTTGCTTTAGAAGACAATTAGATGTATGTATGAAAATGTGTGCTTTTGATAAATCATCTTCAGATGTTTTTAAATATTTCCCTTATATACAGATATTTTGACATGGCGCTTAAATTTACATGTTCATACAGTGTGTTGAAACATAAATCTAAAGAAACAAATACATTTCATAAAATGTTCATATGTTTTTTTTTTTTTTTTTTTTTTTTTTTTGAGTCCTATTAATGATATTCTGCAAGAAGGTCTTGTAATATTTTCTGGGAAGTTTAAACTAATGTCAAATACTCATTTTAGTTGTTCATTCACTGTTCATTTTTAAACATGCAACTGATATTACGGCAGTATTTTAATTGGAGGTGGTCTTATCTGTAAAAGGATGCCTATTGCACGTTTACATTCATAGGTTAAACTTGTCAAAGCTGAGTTTTATTATGTTATTTGTTGTAATAACTAATAACACATTTGCCAAATTTCCTTTTCAGAAATCATGAGATTAATTATGATAATTTTATTGAGCCCTAATTTTTTAAGAGTAAGAAATAACTAAATCTGTAGTTAATAGCTAATGTAGAAAGAACATGGGTTATTTTGTAATATATTCTACTGAAAAATGAAGTGGTAAACCACAGTTCTTTTTGCAATTACTATGGGTTTCTACAAAAACTATAGATAAATCATGTTTACAACTGTCCCACTTTATATTAGGTGGCCTTAACAACAATGTACTTACATAAAAAAAAAAGTAAAATGTACTTATTGTGTTCATATTGTATTTTAACCTGTTAACTGTCACTCACGTTTTTGAAGATAGACTTGAGTATGCACGTCGGCAAACTCTGCCTGTAACTTCGTTAAATTAGTGAGTTGGCACGGCAAGAGGTGATCTCCACCTGGAGCCAGGGCGAGGGATTGTGGTGTGACGTTCGCCTCTGGACCGAGATCATCCTCCCCCCCCCAATCACCGTTGCCAACATCACTGATTCCGCCTCATTCCATTTTTTGAGGAGATTGAGGTGGTAAACCTGACGAGCCCCGTTCCTATCGGACCGTATTACCTCATAATCGAGATCCCCGACTTGGCGTGCGACCTCAAACGGCCCCTGCCACTTAGCCAATAATTTTGAGCTCGACGTTGGGAGTAATACAAGTACTTTCTCTCCCGGTGCAAATTTGCGTAACCTAGTTCCCCTGTCATACAGCTGGCTCTGGCGGTCCTGGGCTTGTAACAAATTCTCCATTGATAGCCGCCCCAATGTGTGGAGTTTTGTTCTCAAGTCCAGTACGTATTGAATTTCGTTTTTGCCCTGAGATGGTCCCTCCTCCCAAGTTTCTCTCAGAATGTCAAGCACCCCCCGGTGCTGGCGTCCATAGAGAAGCTCGAAGGGGGAAAACCCTGTGGAGGCTTGTGGGACCTCTCGCACGGCGAATAACAAGGGCTCTAGCCACCTATCCCAATTTTTGGCGTCTTCCTGAACGAACTTCCGGATCATGGATTTAAGACTGCGATTAAATCGTTCGACCAGGCCGTCAGTTTGTGGGTGATAGACGCTAGTTCGAATCGATTTAATGCCCAACAATCCGTATAGTTCGCGTAACGTACGTGACATAAACGCCGTGCCCTGATCAGTAAGGATTTCTTTCGGAACCCCCACCCGGGAGATAAGACGAAACAGGGCATCCGCGACACTTTTGGCGGAAATGTTGCGGAGGGCGCAAGGGAAGAAATGATGTCCACAAGCGGCGTGGAGGACGGGCTTTGCATGGCGGCGGCGACGGTCCTTCTTCCTTCCCGGGTTTCGACACCAGTGTAGTGAGTTCGTGTGGGCAAGGAAGAGGACAAGGGGTCGGCTGGACTGCTGACGTATCTTTATTTAATAACAAAACAACTCAAAAGTCTAGCACTAGACGGTGCCTTTTATTCTGCCACGTTCACGCGCTATTTCCGTTTTCCTTTTTCCGGTTTCCGGTTTCGGTTCTCGTCAGCAGTCCGACTCTCTCTCCCTTGCTTCCGTCTCTCCTGGCGTTTTATACCCTCTCCACGCCAATTCCTAGAACAAGAAACAGGTGATAATAATTTCTGCCCAAACCACTCACTTACCGCTCGTCTCCCGATCCTCTCTCCCGCTGCAGACTTCGCTAAACCACGCCCCCCCTGCCACACCGGGCAACAAGCAAACAATCAAATTTCCAGTAGGCAAGATCAAAAGGGTAGGCGGCAGAGAATCAGAGAAGTTAAACTGTCCAAGGTCATACACAGAATAAACTCAGAATGGTGTGAAATTGCTCAGAAATGTCAGCTGGGGAAAAACAAGATTTTGTGATGAGTGTAAGTGTGAACACTGGTTAAATAGGCCAGTGATGAGCGATACATGTGCAGCTAATCAGTCCAGTATGGGATAATGGAAAATGGAGCCCGGGGTGAAGGTTAATACTCTGGTGAAGGTGCCCTCCGGTGACCTGATTCATGACACCCACCAAGCAATACAAAATACCTCTAGTTTTGTTTTCCTCCAGCTGTGCTCCATTTTCTGGGCAACTCTCTTTAGGGTGCAAGTGTGCTCAGATTTGCTTTAGAAGACAATTAGATGTATGTATGAAAATGTGTGCTTTTGATAAATCATCTTCAGATGTTTTTAAATATTTCCCTGTATTGCTTATATACAGATATTTTGACATGGCGCTTAAATTTACATGTTCATACAGTGTGTTGAAACATAAATCTAAAGAAACAAATACATTTCATAAAATGTTCATATGTTTTTTTTTTTTTTTTTTTTTTTTGAGTCCTATTAATGATATTCTGCAAGAAGGTCTTGTAATATTTTCTGGGAAGTTTAAACGAATGTCAAATACTCATTTTAGTTGTTCATTCACTGTTCATTTTTAAACATGCAACTGATATTACGACAGTATTTTAATTGGAGGTGGTCTTATCTGTAAAAGGATGCCTATTGCACGTTTACATTCATAGGTTAAACTTGTCAAAGCTGAGTTTTATTATGTTATTTGTTGTAATAACTAATAACACATTTGCCAAATTTCCTTTTCAGAAATCATGAGATTAATTATGATAATTTTATTGAGCCCTAATTTTTTAAGAGTAAGAAATAACTAAATCTGTAGTTAATAGCTAATGTAGAAAGAACATGGGTTATTTTGTAATATATTCTACTGAAAAATGAAGTGGTAAACCACAGTTCTTTTTGCAATTACTATGGGTTTCTACAAAAACTATAGATAAATCATGTTTACAACTGTCCCACTTTATATTAGGTGGCCTTAACAACAATGTACTTACATAAAAAAATAAGTAAAATGTACTTATTGTGTTCATATTGTATTTTAACCTGTTAACTGTCACTCACGTTTTTGAAGATAGACTTGAGTATGCATGATACAAACCCATTTTTTTTTTTTTAATTCATGACTGAAAACATTTTGTAACATGATTTTGATGTACCATTTACATGGTAATACAATGTCTGATTTTAAAATGGGTTTTGAAGGGTGAATTTTGAGATTTTATGTTTTCAAGTGATATTCAATTCAATTCAATTCAAGTTTATTTGTATAGCGCTTTTTACAAAACAAATTGTTACAAAGCAACTTTACAGAAAATTATGTTTCTACAATATTTAGTAGTAGCTAGTTGTTTGTGCACATTTGACAGGATTTTAGAAAAAAAAAATAATAATAATACAAGACGTAGTCAGCTAGACGATGCACTATCAATATTATTAATTAAGTTATTATATGATTCAGTCACACATTTGGCAATAATTGTTAGTTCTGTTTGTTGATTCAGGGTTAGCATCATCTGGGGTCCTCTGAGGGGTCAGCATCATCTCTTCTCAGGTTTTCTGGAACCAGACTGGAGCTTGTGTAAATCCGTGGCGAAACATAGAAACAAAATATAGACATCATTAGCATAGCTGCTGATCCAACAAAGTAAAATTAGTTTAACCCAAGCTAATGAATAAAAATGCACCTTTGATCAGATGCAACTACACTCACAATTAAAAAGATACATTATTCGAATGCTTGGCGAAAGAGATGTGTTTTTAATCTCGATTTAAACAGAGAGAGTGTGTCTGAACCCCGAACATTATCAGGAAGGCTATTCCAGAGTTTGGGTGCCAAATGTGAGAAAGCTCTACCTCCTTTAGAGGACTTAGCTATCCTAGGAACTACCAATGCCCAGCGTTTTGTGACCTTAGGGTGCGTGATGGGTTGTAACGTGGTAGAAGGCTAGTTAGGTATGCAGGAGCTAAACCATTTAGGGCCTTATAGGTAAGTAATGATAATTTGAAACTGATACGGAACTTAATAGGTAGCCAGTGCAGAGACTGTAAAATCGGGGTAATATGATCATATTTTCTTGACCTGGTAAGGACTCTAGCTGCTGCATTTTGGACTACCTGTAGCTTGTTTATTGATGAAGCAGGACAACCACCTAGAAGTGCATTACAATAGTCCAGTCTAGAGGTCATGAATGCATGAACTAGCTTTTCTGCATCAGAAACAGACAACATGTTTCGTAGCTTGGCAATGTTTCTAAGATGGAAGAATGCAGTTTTTGTAACATTGGAAATATGATTTTCAAAAGACAAATTGCTGTCTAATGTAACACCCAGATTTCTGACTGTAGAGGAAGTAACAGTACATCCGTTTAGTTGCAGATTGTAATCTACAAGATTCTGTGTAGTGTTTTTTGGTCCAATAATTAGTATCTCTGTCTTATCTGAATTTAATTGGAGAAAATTATTTGTCATCCAATCTTTTACATTTTTAACACACTCTGTTAGCTTAGATAATTGGGAAGTTTCATCTGGTCTCGTTGAGATATATAGCTGAGTATCATCAGCATAACAGTGGAAGCTAATTCCGTATTTTCTAATAAGATTACCAAGGGGCAACATGTATATTGAGAATAGAAGGGGACCTAGGACGGATCCTTGTGGCACTCCATATTTTACTGATGATAAATGAGATGACTCCCCATTTAAGTAAACAAAATGGTAGCGATCGGACAGGTAGGATCTAAACCATCTTAGAGCCTGCCCTTGAATACCTGTATAGTTTTGTAATCGATCTATGAGTATGTCATGATCTATAGTGTCGAACGCAGCACTAAGATCAATGAGTTAATGATATTGAGAAGCGGTTCTTCGGCTATAGGTAACAGCTCTTTCAGTAATTTAGTGGGTACAGTATCTAATAAACATGTTGTTGATTTAGATACAGTGATAAGTTTATTTAGCTCTTCCTGTCCTATGGTTGTAAAGCACTGCAGTTTATCTTTGGGTGCGATGGATGAAACTGAAGTGTTAGATGATGTAGAATCTACATTCACTATTGTATTTCTAATGTTATCTATTTTATCAGTGAAGAAATTCATAAAGTGATTGCTATTTAACGTTGGTGGAATATTTGAATCAGGTGGCGTTTGGTAATTTGTTAACTTAGCCACTGTGCTAAATAAAAACCTTGGATTGTTTTGGTTATTTTCAATGAGTTTGTGGATATGCTCTGCCCTAGCAGTTTTTAGAGCCTGTCTATAGCTGGACATACTGTTTTTCCATGCAATTCTAAAAACTTCTAAGTTAGTTTTTCTCCATTTGCGTTCAAGACTACGAGTTACTTCCTTGAGAGAGTGAGTATTACTGTTATACCATGGTACAGTACGTTTTTCTCTAACTTTTTTCAATTTGATCGGGGCAACAGCTTCTAATGTATTAGAGAAAATAGTGCCCATGTTGTCAGTAATTTATAACTTCTGATGATTTCTAAAATGTGATAGAGAAAAAGGCAACGAGGAAGTCTTATTTTTTAAAAAAAGGTCAAAACTCCTTTTGCAATGTAGATTTCTGAGGGTGCACTCTTGTCATAAATGAATCTATTACCTTTCCTACATAATTTTTTACAAAAAATATTGGTAAAATATATATTTGGGAGTCTTAGAACTTTCCAACGATATATAGTTTGTCAAGATTAGATTAGATTTGATTGTAATATAGTATAGTCAACGTAGGCGTCCCGTATACGGGATGGGGTGACAGTTAGCAGGTTAAAACACTTTTGCTGCTATTGAGGTGGGATGGGGTAAGGTTAGGGAGAGGGTTGGGGGTATGGGGTAAGTTTAAGGGTGGGTTAAGGTGTAAAGTATGGGTCAACAGTGTAATTATAAATGTAATTACAGAAATTAAATACAGATGTAATTACATGTCGTTTTTTTTTTAAATATAAGTACAATGTAAAAACATGTATGTACACTATAAGTACATTGTACTGAATTATTAATTAAAATGTAAGTACATAGTAGTTAAGGCCACTTAATATAAAGTTGGTCCTTTACTGCAGTAAAATCATGGTTAATTTTATAGTTACTATGGTTTATTAAAAAGACCATGTAGTTGTATAATGTAGTTGTTATGGTATAATGTAGTTGCTATGGTTTTACTACAAAAAAAAACATGGTTAAGTTTCTTATAGGATATGATGGCAAAAACATTACAGATGTGCTCTATCATTGTCAACAACTCCGCCCCTAACTACCAGTTTTTGTGCTGCGGGTCTTCAGCTGGATATATCTCAATATTTCTGCTGTAAACAACATATTACAAGTTCTGCTTTATTAATCGGTAAGTCCATTATGTCCTTCTAATAATTTATATGATGCTGTCATATAAATGTCACAATATTTGATGTGTGTTTTGTGTTTTTGGTATGTTGAACTTGAGTATGAGTTTATGAATCATCAAAAAATGTATGTATTTTATATGCCATACATTATTTTTTAAATGCATTTCTGCAAAACCGTGTTTGAATGTATTATGACTTCGGAGTCAACTGTTGTTTTACCTTCTCCACTAGTAGTGAGAGTAGATGGCGTTTCTGTTAACAGACAGTTATTATTTATTTAATATTTACATTACATATTACAATGAAACATAGACTGTAAATTAGGTTGTAGAGAGAGGACAAGGGACGGAATCACAACTCAAATGTATCACATGCCACAGCCATTTATTATAATTGTTTTTTATTATAATTATTATAATTATTATTATTATTATTTTATAGAATAAATTGTTATGTATGTACTTATTTGTGCACACATAGTAATTTTACAACTTGATATTCAGATATGAGTAGTGCAGGCATGTGACTTATCACACTTTCGTATCAAAATAATTCCTTAAGCTTTTATCATGGTATCGTCATCGTATTGAACAAACAACAACAATCATTGTCTAAAATTGACAAATAATTATATTTACTCTCAACTTAATGCTGTTAAACTATGTACAAAATAAATATACTATACATACTAGTTTGCTTATTGTGCAAAAGAGCATGATTTATGTCAATTAAGCCAACACAGTTCTGCAATTACCCTTACAAATATTTGCTTAAAATTGGTCTACAATGCAAAATTATGCAGCTCAGATTCAAGAATCATGTCTGGAGGAAACCAGGAACTGTTTATCACCTGCAGTGATGGGTTGTTCTTGAACAAATCTTTAGTAAGTTCCAAAGGCTGATTCATACATTTAGTGTTGACTGTGCCTGCGCAACATCCAATTCAACAGGAAACAGAAATATTTAGCTCATGTCTCACGTCTTCAAGTGCGAGTCATTTGTTATTTTCGTCAAGTGACATGATACAGATATGAATGACAATAATATTTAATAAAGTATGCTTTAATAAATACACTGTAAATTGCATTAATAAAGCCATAATCATATTGTTTACCTGTTTTGATTTACTTTTTTTTTTTTGATTTAGTGTTTTGTACAGGTCAGTTTGAGATTCAGAAACCAGAATGTCCAGCACTGGTCCAGCAAACACAAACTCTTCAACATTCGTCATCCAGGTTCAACCAGCAACACAAGCAACACCTGTTACGACGGTGACACATGCTCCCGTGCCTCTTTGGGGAATTCAGGCGTTTCTGAAAGGCCAACCGAAAGCCCTTGGGGTGAGAAATGTCTCATAAACACAAATAATTGACTTTTTTTGGATATATTGCCTTGAGGACTTGGTGGCCATAGGTTTATCATTTACAGAGTAAATAAGTCAACTTTACGGTGTCAAGTCAAGTCATTAACTTTATTTATATAGCGATTTAAAACAGATTGTTTCAAAGCAACTGAACAACATTAATTAGGAAAACAGTGTGTCAATAATGCAAAATGACAGATAAAGGAAGTTTATCATTGAATTCAGTGATATCATCTCTGATCAGTTCAGTTTAAATAATATCTGTGCAAAATAAAATCGCTGTAAATAAAGTGTCCCCAACTAAGTAAGCCAGTATCAGTCACAGAGAGCAATGTGTTAGAAGTTGCAAACTATCAAAAAAAAATTAAGTAACCATATCTTGCAAATCCGCAAATACAGTGACATTTACACACGATAGTTTTCCACACTAGCAGAATATATTTTGGGGATATATTTCAAATACACTTATAACTCCATAACTACAGCTGCCATACATTGATAGTGTATTTTCCATTGTTCCCTCTTTATAAAAGAACATATGTACATTATTTTTTAAACAGACGGTCCAGATAATGATTGGTCTGCTGACACTCCTGTTTGGCATTGTGTCTACATTTAATGGATTTTCCGCCTTTGTCATTAGTGGTGTTCCTTACTGGGGATCTATCATGGTAAGAATTAATTATACAATTAAGTGTTCTGCCCTTTATAATACAAGCTACATATGCCAACGCAAACCTCAGTTTTTGCCTTTGTCTCTCTTCTCAGTACATTACCTCAGGAGCACTCTGCATTGCTGCAGAAAATCAAATAAATTCACCCTCCAGTTTGTGTTTGGTATGTACACAGCTACTGGTTCTTAAACCATGATTATTATTACGATTAATTCATTTATATCAAGTAGAGTACTTTTTAAATCACACTCCAGATACTTTTCTATATACGTTAACATGTTAACACAACGTTTTAAATTACTTTCTAATTTAATGATTGCTTTTATGTTGATGTTGTTGTTTTTATTGTTTTTCTTTCTATAGGTGAATGCTTCACTTGGAATGAACATTTTTAGTACTATAACAGCAGGCATCTCCATTATTTTTATTTCACTGGATTTGGTTATGAGGCCATACCCTTACTGTACCACATACTGTTATGTATTTGGAATGTATCAGGTATGTCAACTTTTACATTCACACTTTATAGAATATAGAAATTATTATACTCACACGTATTTAGTTATAACTAAATAACTATAAGATCACTGTGTGGTCAGTACACAGGTTCACTCAAAAACTGAAATTGCCCCATGATTTACTTAACCTCAAGCTATCCTAGGTGTATATGACTTTATGATAAATATATTACATTATCATAATAACCCCAAGGATAGTAGATTCTGGATGCTGAGCATTCAGTGTACACGTGTGAATAGTAATTATCATTTATATTGTTACTTTTATTTGTGTTATGTTTACATTTTTCTCAGACTCTCTTCATTGGAATCAGGGTGGTGCTGCTGTTATTCGCCGTGCTTGAGTTTATCATCTCCATCTGTCTTTCAGCATTTGCTTGTAAAACCTGCTGTTGTTCTTCTCAGGTGAGTAATGAGCCAAAATCATAGGTTCCCAAACCTCAGGCTTTTACAGCTGCTTTTAACTTTCAGGCTAGGCTTTAGATTTGTATTTTTTTTTTTTTTAAGTTCCTGTTAAGGTACAAATGTACTACACACACGGAAACTGCAATATGTTCTCAAAATCTTTTTCGTAACATTCCCATCAAGTTTTTGAATGTTCAAAAAGTTTGGTCAGTCTTAAAAAAAAAAAATAATAATGTCTTTGTTATTTGAACATTGAACGAACATTCCCATTCTGAAACATTATGAAACTGTTTTGAACTTTTGAATTTTAAAAATCTAAATTAGATGAATGTTCAACTAAAATGCTTAAGGGCAAAACATCTCATGATTGCTGTGTAAATAACTTTCCTTATAACTTAGAGATAACATTATCAGAACATAGCTGAGCTCACATTAACTAAATAATGATGTATATTGTCTTTTTTAATATAAAACTAGTTTCAACTGCTTAACTCATACTCCAATGTCTGGATGGGAGGTGAAGTCAGATTTACCTCACTTTCTGAAGATACATTTATCCTTAAAATATAGATAATTAAACAGACACACATAAGAGCACAAATATTTGAAAAAACATTTGCTATATTTGTTAAGCATTCAGAAATAAACGCAACCCACAAACACACATTAAAACCTCTTTGGTCAGTCAAATAAACATGCTTTGTTGAGGTTATATTAATCTTATAATCTGTGAAAATGCCCCCATAGTTGCTTCAAGAGACAGAATGAAAGAATTAGATGAGAGGAAAAAAGAGGAACAGAAAGTGCCATCGTTGTTGACTAATGCTGAAGGACAAACACCACAGTCTTGAGCAAGATTCTTCTGAGAAATGTCACTTCTCCCATTCACTGTCCTCTTGTGTTTTTCAGCAACAAGACGGGGACGTTTATCAGATATTGTGCTGTTATTGTAGTCTATAGTGATTTCATATGCATTCTTAGAAATAAAAGTGCTTAAAAGGTTCTTCACAGTGATGCCATAGAAGAACCATTTATTTCTTACCTTTTTTTATAATCTGAAGAACCTTCTTTTGTCACAAAAAAAGTTTTTGTGAAACGTAAAGATGCTAAAGGTTCTTTATGGAACCATTTAGGCAAAAAAGGTTCTTCAATGGCATCATTTATATTTACGAGTGTGTCTGTTCTTCTTCAGGATCAGGGACGATGAGATACCTACGACATCATGTATCACGGAAATGATTAGCCCCTGGCCTGAGAAACTCTCAAACTGTGCAGCTCATTCAGTCTTCATTCCTTAAAAACTGTATATTTGCTTTGTTTATAAGTAAGCAAACTACCAGAGCTTTGTTGATCATGATATTGTGCTTTATTGCCCTGGTTTGCATGTTTCTTTGAGATAAATGACACAATTAATGTAAAAAATACATGTGTAAGGTTCTTAATTTCAACATAAAATTATATTTTTCACTTGGACAGATTGAAAGTGTGTTTCAATGTTTGCATAGCTAAGAATTTTTAAGATGAATGTGTGCATCTTCCGGATATTTTTAGTGATACAAAAACAGCTAGTTTATGCAGCCTGGCAAACTGGTATTCTTATCATATTATCTAGGTTAATCTGCTGCTAAATTAATACATGTAATGTAAATATAAAGTATAGCTCAAAATAAACACAACTGAGCAACTGAGTAATTATAAAAGTATACAGTAGGTGGACAACCAGAATGGGTAATACCGCCACATGCATTGCCACCGCAGGGCTGTGGCATTAACTGCAAGTCAGTCGCGTGTTAAAATCTTTCACGAAACTACCGCCAGGTGGTGCAAAGGGACGGATTGCAAACTGAATGTAATTATAACATTTTGGTTTGTAAACAGAGATGAGAAGATGAAGTAAAACAACAATAACATTGTAATACAACATTGCAGCATCCTTAAAAACCATTAGAAAATTTACACTGAGTTATCTTTAAATAAGTGGGACATTCTTAGGCTACAGTCTATGCATCAAAAATTAACAAATGTTTTCATTTTGGTTCATTCTTGGTAAAAATAAATAAATAAATAAATAATAATCTTCAGGTTCCATATGCAGTGCAAAATGAGAACGGTCCAGCATTTAGAAATAATCCTTATTATCTCTGTTATTATTCTTGATTTTTCAAACTGCTAAACATTTTTAATCATGCCTTTATTGTGTGACCAAAAATTTAGTATTTTCTGTTTCAGCTGTTTGATCGCGCTGGTACCTCATATTCACTGGAAACAGCTGTTCACAGTGACTTGTTGAAATACAAAGCTAATTTATTTTTGTTTGTTTTTAATTTACAGCGAACCGAAATAGATGATCAATCTGTTAAAATATGTTACTGCGGGTTAACAAATTTACATTATATACTTAGGAACAGAGTCTGGGCCTAATCTAGGCTATGTTGTTAACTATTTACAAGTTTCGTGTATGTTTTTATCCATCTTTCTTTTCTTTTTTTTGCATCTGAAAATTACTTTGTGCGTGCGCATTCACTTTGTGTGCTCTGGCGCAGAACCTGCCTCCCGCATTGCTCAGCTGTGGACGATTTCAAAATTTTGATATAAAGGTTGCGGTCCCATTTTATACAGGCATTGTTAATTAAAAAAATAAAAAATAAAAAAAAGAAGAAGAAGAAGAAAGAATTTAAATTTTCAGTTTTATGCTAACATGCAATCAAGTTCTCCGGATACTATATAAGATACAAGTTAATTTAGGCTAATTAACATGCACTGTGACATTTTACCGTTTAAACATATAAACTCCTTGAGATTTTAAAGTCAGTTTAACAGTATTGAAATTTAAGTTAAATCTAGTATAAAAAAGGATTTAAATGTTTAAATAATTTATATTAATTAATAATATGTTATCACAACTTTTTTATCATATAACCAAACATTCACTTTTATTATTTTTTAAATCTATTATTCGCTAGCATATCTCCTACACCTCAGTGTTTTTGTTTTTGTTTTTTGTTCTTTGTTTTTTAAGGAAGGTGCCACTGTCAGGGGAGTCAAAAGATAATGACATCCTCATTAGAGTTGCCAATTAACTTCAGAAATGGAAAATAAGGGCTTATTGAGATTCTTTCTTGTATTCTTTATTATAGAAAATAATAAACACTTAAAAATAAGTGTTTATTCTTTAATATGAAATATTTGGGATTCTACTTTTTTTATGAAAGATATAAATAGGCCTACTTTAAATTAAACAAAAGTGGCAGTGATGTTGGCATTTATAATCGTACAAATTATTTATGTTTCAAATAAAATTGTATATATATATATATATATATATATATATATATATATATATATATATATATATATATATATATATATATATATAATTGTGTGTACTGTATATGTACCAGAAATCTCCTGCAGTGCCCTTTGGTCCAGCTGTAAATGACAGAAATGGTTTATTTTTGATGTCCTTGCACTTTACTATGTGATGACAATAGATTCAGACAGAGATCCCCGAGTCCCTTACAAAAACTTATGAAACTTAGAGCACTTCACACAGTTTATGTTTGTAATGATATACAGTATTGTGACTTGGCTATTTCTATGCAAATTAGAATCATTATAAAATGCTCTGAATTCAACTGTCAGTGTTGTTTGCCTGATGCAATTAATGCTCTGCTATTACCGCCCACACCAAGCTGCGTGTTAACAAAATTTTATTTAAAAGGGATGTTTGTGTACATTTTCTAGTAATGCCAAATGATGGAGTAGTCTATTATAACTAGGCACATATCCAGGCACACAGTTTAGTCAAGCATACTTTCACCATTTTAAAGAGCTGATTTAGGAATCTGGATCACAGTGATGCTCTACAGATTACTGTACAGAACACAGCCTACTTCTGAAAATCATTGCTATATATATATATATAGTTGCTTCTCGAAAAAATGAGAATGTCAAGGAAAAGTTAATTTATATCAGTTATTCAACTCTAATTGTGAAACTACATTTATTACATAAATTCAAGGCACACAGACTGAAGTAGTCTAAGTCTTTGATTCTTTTAGTGAGATGATTTTGTGTTACATTTAACAAAAACCCACCAATTCATGATCTCAACAAATTAGATTATGGTAACATGCAAATAAGGAGTGTAAGTCACAAAAATGTATTGCCAATAAGCTGGCTGTTCACTGAGTGCTTGTATCCAGTCTTGTTAACAGAAAGTTGAGTGGAACGAAAAAGTGTGGAAGAAAAATATGCAAAGCCAACTGAGAGAACAGCAGCCTTATGAGGATTGTCCAGCAAACTGGATTCAGTAATTTTTGAGAAATTTACAAGGAATGCACTGAGGCTGTGGTCAAGGCATCAAGAGCCAAAACACACAGAAGTGTCAAGGAATTTGGCTACAGTTGCCGTATTCCACTTGTTAAACTACTCCTGTACCACAGACAATGTCAGAGGCGTCTTACCTGGGCTAAAGATACGAAATGGACTGTTGCAATTCGTCCAAAGTTCTTTTTTCAGATGAGAGAAAGTTTTGTATTTCATTTGGAAACCAAGGTCCTAGAGTCTGGAGGAAGGGTGGAGAAGCTCATTGCCCAAGTTGCTTGAAGTCCAGTGTTAAGTTTCCACAGTCCGTGATGATTTGGGGTGCAATGTCATCTGCTGGTGTTGGTCCATTGTGTTTTTTGAAAACCAAAGTCACTGCACCCGTTTACCAAGAAATTGTGGAGCACTTTATGCTACCTTCTGCTGACCAGCTTTTTTAAGATGCTGATTTCATTTTCCAGCAGGATTTGCAGAGGTGGGTAGAGTACCCAAAAACTGTACTCAAGTAAAAGTAAAAGTACTTCAAGAAATATTTATACTAGTCTGAATAGTTACTTGAGTAAGAGTAAAAGAGTATCAGATGATAAAAAAAATATACTCAAGTAGTTAGTTACTAGTTACTTTGGGTCATATATACTGAGCCTATTTTTATTTAGATGTATAGATAAAATGTATGTAATGTATGTGTGCGTGTATAAATGTATACATTTCATCAGCCTTTACTCCAATTTATGTTATTTATTATAAACCCTGTCTGTTTACTACTACTTTACTCTAAACCGGCTATTTTTTTGTCTTTTGGAAGCTGCATTCAACTTGACTCCCCTTTGTTATAAGCCACACACACAACAAACTAATGTCACAGTGGTATCGTGTACTCTAATCGAATGTAGCCCAAGTTATTACCAGTTAAACAGCACATGCGGTGTTCATCTAATAAGTATCTCCATCGCAAGAAAATAATAGCCTTTGTAGATTTGCTTTCAATACGATGCAGTTCCATAGCGACATTTTCAACGCTGCTGATATTCTTAAACGTTACAGCTGAACCACTTCAGACGCTCAGCGCGTGCGGTAGGGAACTGAACGAATCATTCAAACTGATTCATGAACCAATTCACTCGTTTGCCAATTGGTTTGATCAAGCCTTTGAACAG